>NW_010433321.1:0-48652 GCF_000710305.1 Buceros rhinoceros silvestris | reverse complement strand
TGCTGAACACATATGGTGTAACTCACCCCTGCAATGAGCAATCTGTTTATCTCTAAATTTTTTACCTTTTTTCCCCTATTTGGATTAATAACATTCCTAAAAAGGGATTTAAAAAAAAAATTTCTTTTTAAATATTTCTTATTTCTTCGCTTGTAAAGTTACTGAAATTGGTTGAGTTTTAGCACAGCTATGTTAACAGTCTAAATAATAATAATAGTTAATAAAGTAGAAAAAGCTGTGTCTTTTGGTGCATATCCAACAGTAAATCTGACTTATAATGTGTTGCTGAGAATGATCCGTGCAGGATATACCTTACTCAATATTTTCACTTGGCAGCTACATCACATTAGTAAAACCAGTGGGCCTGAGATGTGATATTATCAAAGCTTCTTAAATCTCTCATACAATAATTTTAAGGGAATAATGGATTCATCTTTCAAACCTTCCTTCTAGCTTTTGTTAACATCATTATGCAATAATACGTACACACCTAGGATATACATAGCATGAAACTAATTTTCTATTGGAGAAAAAAATTACTACAATAGTACTGCAACTAGGCAAAAACCTAGCTGTTTTCTACAGTGTTGGGATATAGCTCTGAACAGCATACAAAGACTAACAGGCATTGAGTGCTGCTTACTAACTAGATTTCATCTATTCTACAACTTGCCCTTGTTATTTTCTGAAGGAGATTGGCGCAGATCAGTGGTTGTCTTTGTATGTTGCTGTTTCTTATTTAACATCTACCAATAGCTCTGTTGTTGCTTCCAATTTTTACAGCACAGTGTAATCTACAACCATCACAAAGCCCAGAAAGAGCCAAAAATATAGCTAGAAAATTCTGAAGTCATTTATAGAAAGGGGCATATTTAAAGCACCATATTTTACTTCAATGAAAAGGTTTCTGTCTGTAATGTATCTAGGGTAATTAAGCCCTATTTTGAATTCACTCTCACTTTTCAAAAGCTTTCTGGGAGGTAAGAAAATGTTTCATAAAGTTTGAAATGATACAAAGTTTAAATTCTGTTCTGGTACAATATTTTACATTTAAGACCATCAGTGGTAGTTCCATCATGCTAAGAAGGGATGAGTAGAATTACCAGTAGGAAAACTGTTGAAAACCTCGCAATAAAACTCCCTTCTCGAATAAATCATATCTTCTTTTTAATGTGGTTTTCCTCTTTATACAAAGAAAATACTGCTTTAATTCTCTTGATGACTGTTTTACTTTGACAGCACATTTGTAGAAAGAACTCTAGGAGTAAATTTGCTGCATCATTATATTTTACTGTTTTACAGTCACACTTATTTTTATTATTTGGAGTCAGTTTTATTATTTGGAGTCAGCTAGTAGAATTTTGCTGTCAAAATTGTGGCAAAAAAACAGGGAAGGAAAGCAATTTTCTAGAGAACAAGCAACAAAATTAAGCTCTTATTCTGTCTGAGAACTATTACTTGTCAGCAAGAAGTCTAATAAAAACTAGGTTTTAACTTTCGCCTTGCTAATAATATGTTGAAAATCCTTCATCAAGGGGTTTGCTTTATTTTAGTCTACCATTTTGAAAGGAAGATATAAGGAAGTTGATTATTTTACTTCTCACCATTATGCACTGAAAAATACACAGGAAAGATGTTGCTCAGCTGCACTTCACAGTCAAGTAGATCTAACTAAGTGAAGTGACTTGTTGGCTCTCGTACTTGGCATCTTTTCATTAATATGAGTAATCAAACACTTCATGGGGTTGATGATAGATAGCATGTTGCCAAAATAACAGTGTTACAGGAAGTATTTAGAAAGATGTGGAAAGAACAGCCTTCTGTTTTCTTTCCACAGACCATGCTATAAGACAGTATTCCAAGAGAAAAAAAAGTATTTTACAGTCAGACTTTTCTTCAACCATTTAGTATAATCGTTTTAAAGAAATGAGAAGAAACTGATAGCTTTTGAAATTTATCCAGTCCACTCACTGCTCAATAAAATACTATTTAAAGGAAATGGATCTTGTAAACACTGTACGTCAAAATAGAGACATTTCAGCTTTGGTCTGCAACTTCACTTTTCACTTGAGATTTTCATGCAATGCAGATCTAATGGAATGTTTTATGGTTAATCTCAGGAGTCCAACAGAAGCTTTGCAAACATAATTTTGATGCAACATCCACTCAGCAACATTTTTTCAAACCTGTGTTAGATGCTCATGGACTCTCAATAAGAGTGACACAAACCACCCAGCCTAGTAGGTCAGAAGCTGTCTAAAGACAGCGTCCTTAAGCATACATCTTCAGATGGCTGGAGATAGTACACAGAAAATAAGGAAGACACTGTCTGTCTGAATTCAAGCAACTCAGTGGTATCTGCATGCAGGAACACTTTCCTTAAATTAAGATCTCTCATTCAAAAAATGAGGCCATTTCACTCCTTTTTATTCCCCGATAAAAAAAGACCACTAAGACCATCTTTTAACAGGGGTTACTAGTAAGTTTTGCAAGGACAGAGAGCAAGTACTTAGAAAGTACTGCATATTTTATCTTCATGTTATAATATATTTGGCTGAAAGTACACCAAAAAGAGCCACAGATCAATTAATTAATAAAATATTGGGGGAAAATTGGTGTTGTTCTAACTACGAACCATTTAATTTGGTCCACTGTTATTTGTCAGGGAAAGGAGAACGGGTGATGGAGAGGTAGATAAGATTTATTTTTTAAGCAATTTTCAGGTTTTTTTGGTTTGTCTAGCACAATTCACTTTGCCTCACTGGAATGAATAACAACCTATACAGAAAGAATTGGAAAATACTCCGTATAACGAAAGACTGAAGGAGGTCAAGCTATTTAGATTACCAAATAGAAGGTTAAGTTGTGAATTGATCTCAGTTTGTGAGAACAGCAGGAAGAAAACTTTGATAATGAGTTCTTCAGCCCAGTAAAGATACAACAAAGATACAAGAATGGGAAAACAGAGCCATACAAACATCAATACAGCACACATTTTTTACAATAAGAAATTAATCATTGAAACAATTTAACAATGATTGCAGTGGGTTCTCTGCACAGCCATTGCTAATAATATCTGATGGGATTTTTATTCTTTTTCCCCAAAGCTGAACTGTTGCTCAGGGATTCACAGAGGTCTTATCTAGCATCTTATAGAATAGCTATGATAGTATTGTTTCCTTCTTGTGTAATCATTTATAAGTAATTATGCCAGATACTACTAAAATGTTCACACATTAAGGGTTCCCATCAACAAAACAAACTTGTCACTTTTAGTACAAGAGATGGAATATTTTTCCTTGCCTTAAGAGGACGATAACATTTCCAGAAATCTTGAAATTAGTCATGTTATGTTTTAGAAAGGAGCAGATGCCCCTAAAGAACCATAAAAGGTATGTGAACATTCATTTCCATTCTTTCTGTAAGGGACTGTAAAGAAACACTAAACTCAAATGCTTCCTGCAACAAATATTCCTTATTTCTGTATATTTGTCACCCACAACCAGTACTATTCTGTAAAAATGGCTACTTTAAACTGCAGAACCCGATTCTCTCTGTGTGTATAAGCCAGCTGCAAGATATGGGTTTCAGGAAGGGATTACAAAATGAAATTCTGTACTCTAATTATCCTGGACAAGAGAGTAAATCAATAAAAAGGGCACATATAAAGCAACAAATATAAAATATATCTGCACACTAAATGTATAGAGTTTATATATTTAGTATTTGATTTTCTTTGCTTTATAGTTTTTTCCTCTTAATTTACATCCCTAAGTTTTCCCTTGGGTTTCAGAATACACTGTTACCTAAGGGAAATCAGTGTTGACAAAACAGCGTGACACCGAACTCGGGTGTGCTTCAGCAGCAGCTTACCATTGTTTCTTACCCAGCATCATTCATATGTGATGGTAATGACAACTACATCCCAGTGGCCTACATAGATTTTTTTTTAAAAAAAAAAAAAAACCCTCTCCAGTATAATACATTTCTTTACCTGAGTATGTTATGTGTTTACATTCTGCCTTCCACCCGAGAACTAGTTGCATCTCATATACATATATTTAATATAATAACATATAACAAAAACTAAATAAATTTGGAAAGGAGAAATGACATTAAAAAGTGCTACACAACTAAAAAATTTAATGACAATTATTTTTATTGTCATATATTCTGTTGTACAACAGATTTGTTGAGCTAGTAGTTGCATGTTGTAAGAACTGTCTTTTAGTATGTTTTTTAAACTGCTGTTGACTCTGTACCTCCTAAAGGTTAGACATGAAGGTATTGTGCTCTTCACTGTAATTTCCTGCCTTTTTGATTATCAAAAACAATCAAGGCATGTGATGACAACACTTTGAATTTGATGTGACTGAATGAAATTTTTCCCAGACTGGACTAAGTCTTGCTTTGTGGTAAATTGACATGCATTTATCCAGCATGTAACATATTTGGTTCAGGTAATCCTAATAATATTTTTTCCTTTTTCAGGAAGAAATTCCTATTGAATATTGGTTCTGAAAACTGTCTTTGTAATAGGAAGGTCAAGCAAAATGAAGCTAGGGGGTTCTTTTGTTTGTTTTCTGATTACCGCTTCAGTGACTGAAAGTAAGGTAATTTTCAAAACTAGGAGAGTATTGAGGTTACTTCGAAATTCTATTTTGATTAAGAAATACAGCAAAAATAAGAGAAGCACCTGAGGAGTGCTCTAAAACAAAATTTACACCCCTGATCCTGCATACAAATGCATTGCTATGAACAACTACTGACAAACGACGTAGTCTTCACTGGTTTTGATTGGCTGGGCTATAGATTTCGGGAGACTGCTGTTTTTTTTTTTTTTAATTTCCGGAAAAGTAAGTAGTAAGTTTGCAAGGATGCGTAGGCACTTTCCTTTACATAGTCATAAATCTAAACAAATAAATTATAGTACTGATGGTATTTTCCTCCCAGATAAAACCATTACATCTTGCTATAGAAAAGGGGGGGAGGGGGAAAAAAAAGGAAGAGATAAATTGTTTTTTCATAGAATTTAGAATCAATTTAGCTTAGCCATATTATGAAAAAGTGCGAGAAAATTGTGTGCTTCGAAGTAATAAGATATACATAGGCTAAAACATTCTCAACTTCAGTTACTATAATGGCTTCCATTTTATACTGTTAAATTCTTTAGTTTTTGCAAAGTTATTGTGCATTAGGAAGGAAGCTAACTGTAGAAACTTTATGTAATACTATCTGCGGACAAACTGGGAATATGGATAAAAGAAACATTGCAAATGTTCAGTCAGGGAATATCACTTGAAAAATTTTCTTTAAAGAGAAAATCCATTGGAAAGTTGCAACTGCTCATAACTTCTATTCCTATCTAAATCTTACTGACGTGCTTAACAGTTTAGATGCCAAAAATACTTGGATTTTAGAATGCCACTGAAATTAAGTATCACGGATAGAGACTAGATGAAAGAAAGCATGTCACATTTCATCATATGAAATAATAGGAAAAAGAAACCATAGCTGGACAAGAACTTAAGGATATGGCTCGGTATGAAGATACAAATAATACCAAGAAGAACTAAAGTATTAAGGACAAATTGAAATAAAAGGAAAAGTCTCGCACATTGAAAACTATCTGGAAGTACAATCCTGAAATAGCTTTGTTCAGTACCCATCTATTGTTTAAAATTTGACAGAAATATTATCTTTCTAATTCTGTAAATCTCCACAACCCAAAGGAATATGTAGGATCATTAGCTCATGCATTTCTCTCATGGATTCCTGATTCTTAGGGGTTATTTTAAATTTCCATTTCACAGATATTTAGAAAATGACACAATACACACCTTTCAGAAATCTGTTGGGGTGATTGTGAAGAGTGGTAATTATGACACACTGGAATGTTTGAATAAAGATTTATCAAGAATAAAAAAAATAACCAAATTAATTTTAAAAGCCCAGCATATTAAAGGAACAGAGCAAAAGGACAAAAAAGGTCATTCACTTTCAAATGAGAAAACATAAAAAAGAGCTAGCAAGTTAAATATAAAACTACAGTAAAACAAGACAGATAATACTTTAAGATGCAACTTGAAGAAAGCATAACAGATAGCAATAAAAATGTTTTCAAACACAGAAGCATGAAGACTGTGGAGTCAGTGGGGCCGGTAGGTTACTGAAGTACAAAAGGAGCACTAAAGAGAGGTGGGACCACTGCAGAAAAGATAAGTGGATCCTTTCATCAGTGTTCGCTATGGAGAAGGTGAGGAAGGTTCCCTTCTTCACAAGGGATGAGATGGAGAAATTATTTTTAAAAAAAATGCATCAATAGAAGAGGTTTTAGGGCAAATTAATAATTGAACAGTAAAAGCTGACAGGACTAGGCAATTTGTTCAAGAGTGAACAAAGCCTAAAATGGAGTTGCTGAGTTACCAACTCCAGCATATAAACTATTGCTTAAATCAGATGCTGTGACAAGAGAAATAAAAAACTGAGTTGAAGAGATACAGCTCCTGAAAAAGGACTCCTGCAATAACTGGGTGCACTATAGATTAGTAAACTGAACAGTCACCAGAAGAATAGGTAGGAATTACGACAGAGAACAGAATTAATAGATGCATAGATAAATACGAAATATTTGTTAAAACTCCACTTGGCTTTTATAGGAGTAATCCCACAAAATCTGTCAGATTGAACAGAAGTGAACATTGATTAATTGATATAATTAATTTGGATTTTCAGACAGCTTTTGACAAGGTGCCATTCTCCAATGCTTGACCTATATCATTCTTCCTTTTTTCATTCCTCTAATTTCTTTTGTTTTCTATTATATCCATTCTTTTTAGGTCAGCTCTATCAGTGTAATTTCATACATCTACTCTGTGTTCTTTTTTCAACTGCTGTTTTTAAGTTACTAAAACAATGAAAGCAATACAGAAGAAGCTTTGATGCTCAATGGTAAAAAAGATGCCACGGCTAATGATCAGTCAGTTTGCAAAATTTCCTATGGTCCTTTTACAATGAAATTCTGACAGGGTTCCCTGTTAATTTAGTGATAAATGTATCTCCAGAGATAATATACAGCTCAGTTTTCAATGTAGCGTTTATTCTGTTCAAAATGCAATTAATATCAAGTTAACAAGCAACACTGTCAAATCTCAGAGGCAAATGCCGTGTACCACACAGATAAATGCACAGAAGACAGTCAATTTGTATGGAAGCTGGGCGAAACACCCCTTGTATTCTCCTGAAGAACAGTTTTAAAAGAGTAAGAAAAAATGCTTTTAAAAAAAACTCAGACAAGGAACAGTTTAAGTATTGGATCTGGATGTGGTCCTTGCAACTGCCTTTGAAATATTCTTTAAGTGAAGAGGTAGAGTAGATTAGGAGACATGCTTGGATTCAGCCATAGGTGGTGGGTTTGGTTTTTTTTTTTTATTTTTGCAGAAGAACAGATCTATATATTCGATAAGAATATGATTCATTTACATAATGTAGCTATGATTGCTGGACAGGGTTTCATCACTGCTGCACAACGCTGTGTCTTAGTTACACAAAGGATTATCTACTCTCTTGAGAACAAAAGCCCCATTTCAGTCCTCTGTTATTCAGTTAGAGTATTTAAATTGGTTTAAAGTATTAGGCAAGGAAACCCACTTGAACCTTAGAAGAAAACGTATCCCCAGGTTAATTTATTACAGCTTTGTTTGAGAAGAACAGAAATTTACCCTTTGTGTGGCCTCTATGGTGCTCAGCAATATTAGGTACAGCACATAACTACTCAGTTCATATTATATCACATTACCAAAATATGACTTTTTATAAATCCTCAATTTTTTTTCAACTAAAAATATGAAAAGATTACAGTGCACACCAAGTTTAGTAAAGAGCAAAAGGACGCTTTCCATCCCCAGGTCAATTTGTTGCTGTCTTTGTTACCTGCTGCTTGCTGTTTTGCTTCAATAATTGCATATTTTATCTCTGTTCAATTCATTTATTGCATAGTTCCATCAAAGATTATCATATAAACCAGAAAAAAGGAAAAACAATACACTTGTGTCCCTCCTGTAAAAATAGCCCCCAAACCAACTGTGTCAGTCATGGGGGGTGTAGAGCTTAGAGAGCCCGTGGCCTTCTGCTGGGTGGGGACCTTCACCCTCTGGTCAGAGCAGGCAGAGCTTTCAGCATACTTCCACACAAACCGCTGTGAAACGCTCTGGCTGACGTGCCCCACTCTGCCTCTCTCTCTGAGGGCTTCTTTTACAGGTGGGGCTGGGGTCACTATTGCCCTGGCAACACCTACACCTCTTCAGCCTCTCCCTCAAGAGCTGCCGGCTCCTGGTTGGGCCGGCTGCTCTGCAGCTTCTCTGAGCAATACAGGATGCAGCATGCAATAATCCAACACCATCTCTGACTGAGACTGTTATAACAGATGGAGCCTGAAAGCCATGGATTAAATAAACTATGGACATGTGAGGAATGGCCAATAGGATAAGGGAATGATATCTGTGAATATTTATATATATAAAGCAGGTAAAGTAGTGAATCCCCGCTTGAGGAGATGAATATGTTTCTCAAAATTACTACCCAGCTAACATGTAGAAGGGTACCTGAATATTTTAAAATCTCAGCCAGCGGACTGACAGACTCTGATGGAAAGGTCAGATTTCAAATGAGATTCTTTTTTCCCCCCTTTTATATGCAGTAGTCCATAATGAATGAGCAAACTTATTCCAGGATTGTAGCTCAACTGGAACATGGAAATTAATTGTGTCAATCAGTCAGCAAGTAGCAACCTGTCACAAATGCCTGCACACATTAACTATGAAATGAGTCAAAAGAATAAGTATTCAGATAGAAAACCTTCTAAGTGCATAGCACATAGTTATAGCGCTGCTTTTAGTAATATTCACAGCACAGCTGTATTTGCTGTGCCAAACAGAGATACAAGTCTAAAGCCAAAATAGGATTAATTAAGCAAGGGTTGTAGGATCACCACAGGCTGATTCCAGCATCACAAATGAGATGAAGCCTCCAGTTCCTCCTGTGTGCTGGCCAAAATAATTGTGCTGTGGCGAGCTGTGCTTGGGAAGACAGCTCCGAAGGCATGTTATTTGGGTAACCTCTTACAATTAAGCCGTGGATTAATCTGCTTGTTAATATTTGTCATCATGGAAAGACATTTTAAAAGTCCGAAATACATTATTGCTGCCTACTATGACCATCTGTGACAATCAACTACTTGGAATAAATTTTGAAGTTGTGGTGCATGTGCATTTTGAGCTAAAACCATGCTGAAAATTAGCATCTTGGAAAGGCTGTAGGTTTCATCCATTTTATTATATATAGTGGGTAAATAATGTATGTATGATATTATTTCTGTATGAAAATTATTATAACAAAGTAACATCTCCCAGAGAAACCTTGAATTCTCTATTTCTGCTAACAGAGAATGGCTCAGCAACTACTTTTGTGCATGTGCCATCATTGGTGAGAGGAAACAAACCAACCAAACAGAAAAAAAAGGACTGGAAACACATTCCTAGCAACTGAACATTACAGGTGCAAAACGTGAAATTAAGGGACCCATAAACACCTCCTGGAAAAGAGGTGGGGGGAGAGAACCTAGAATCCATGAGAGAACCCCAGGCAGAGACTTCAACAATAGCCCAGCAAAACCTTGGAGCTCAGTATTAAAAGGCAGCTGTCATCCCCAAGTTTAAAAAATATCTATTCAGGATAGGTCTCGATAACATTGGATGTAACATACCAGAATAGCCAAGACAGATTCTTCTCGTTAAATACTGATAATTTTGCTACTTAATCACCCTCTTCATAATCTGGTTTCCACCCTCATAATTAAGACCACAATCCTTTGATCCGCTACAATAATTTTGTGCTGATTCTGACCCACAGAACTCTCTGTGATAGAGAAGCATGTAAGTGAAATCTGCAGCACATTTCCCCAGAGTCAGGAGATTGAAATCAAATAGTGTACACATGTCACACGTATGTATACCTGCAAAGGATTAAGGGCTTCAGGCATTGTTTAAGGTATTGCAGCATCATACCGAAACAATTTGAGATTCATTATGAGAACTGGGAGCACCTCCGGTTTTCGGTTGAAGAATTTCCACTAGTGTTATAGAACAGCACCTGTTCTGTTAAGGAACTGGCAGCAATAAGACCCTTAAAATCTTCATGGTAGTTTGGGAAAATAAAAAGGTAAATTATTAATTTATAATTAAAGGATACATTTTTGTGTATACTTACAGCATTTTAATGTATCTACCACCATAATATTAATGCATCACTATTTACATAGACATTAAATGAAAAAGAAAAAAAGAACTCATGCATTTGCTTTAAAATTTTCTATTATTTGTCTTCTTTTTCCCCCTCACTTCTATTGAATATTGTGACTTGTACCTCAACAAGAACTCTGACTAAACTCCTAATCTTGCAAAAGCCTTACGGCTTCTTCCTCACTACAGAAAATGCAAGTAGAGAAGAGGCACCTGGAAGTCAATGTCTATGCACACAATCAGAATGCTAGCTGCACTTACAGCACGCTGCCTGGAGACACGTTTTGTTAAAAAGATAATTTAACACTAAAGCAAATGGCTTTTTCGTGTTCTCATCCACTGAAACATACATGAAGCATGACCCCTTCCATCAGACGAGCGGTTACCCCAAGTATATTTAACAGGGATAGAAAATATAAAGCAAATCTGGAAAATTCAAGCACAGTAACGTGGAGGCCTGTGAAGATTTAGAGTGAAATACATCATGACAGGTGTAGAATCAAGTTTTCATCCAATATTAAAAGCTGTCAGGGAGATGGGAAAAAGAGAAATAGGAAAATGATGGAGAAAAAAATGAAGGGTTTTTTTGTTTATTTAAAATTAATTAGAAATGAACCAGAAATTCTTTATGTAAAAGATGTTTGAGACATTAGAACAACCAATAAAAAGTTTGATTGCAATTTCAAATACAGTGTGCTGAAGAGGTAACAAATATGATTTGTATATTTACTTTAATAACTGAAACCAAGGGGCAAACAAGTTTGACTCAAACATCTAGTACTGGAAAAATTAAAGATTCTTTAATGGAAGACAGGTGCTTAGGGTTGTGCTACATCAAGTTTTCAGAGTTAATATTGAAAGATGCCTCTAATTAGCAAGGTTAGCCTAACTGTCCAGGTAGGAGTTTGAAATCACGACATCTATTAGTACAGAACAATTCAATCTTAAGCGAAAGGTTACCAGGACTAAAGACAGAAGACAAAACAATTACAAATACAAGTCTTAGAATCTTTCCACGTGCTGTGGAAAACGTCATAAAGGCAAAAAGAATGTCCCACAGACATCAGTAAATGGATGTGAAAAAATTAAGGTCTGATTTCATAACTTCTCCAGTACAGAAGAGATGAACTAATGCATTACACATGAAATGAAACCGCTGAAGTTTGTAGCATGGTTTTTAAGCAGACAACGCTTTGCACTGCTGTCTGTTCAACAACATTATTTCAGCAATGATCTAGACAACGGCCAGTCACCTTCTCTCTAGATCATGAAGTCAGATGGTGTGGAATCCCTGTCACAGTGCTGGGCTCTGGAAATAGTATCCAAGGCTTAATTTCAATGTCCATTTAAAAATGCCTACTGTAAGCAAGAATTCCATGAAACAAGGAATACTTGGCATTTAGTTAACAGAATCCTGCACTTCTAAGAAGCACAGAATGAGCATTGTAAGGTTTGAGCATAATTATCACCACGTGAAAAAGGAGGGAGATTAATCTCTGTAGTTCAATATTTATCAAGGTATACTTTAAGGAAATAAGCATGTAGGAAGCAAGCTTGCACCAGAAATATTTTCCCATGTGGAAGCCACTGAGGAAACAAATACAGAGTTCTGTCTCTCTAGAAAGTCTGCATAATTATAGAACCTGAGATCTGCAGTCTAGTCAGACAACTGTAAATTGTAAATTGTTAGAAATTACTGACAAGTTGTTACTTGGATTTTTTGGGGGGGAGGCAGTAAGAGGAGGAACAATTTTTTTCTGATTAAAGAATATGAAAGAAATCACTTATAAGCACAATCAGCTATCTTTCTGAAGTATGTACATACATACATTCAGAAGAAAACAAGTACCTGATGAAGAAAACCATAAATAAGACTCCTGTCTCCAAATGCTAAAATCACAGAATGCTCATGCAGTCATTTTGTTATGCCCTCCCTGGAAAGAAACACCATCATCACCATTAGTGCATAGTCAGCATTTCTTGGTAGTAACTAATAGAGGCATAACTGAGATAGTGATTACGATAAGATAGAAATGTACAACTTGTTGCATACATTTTGGAAATGAAAAATTCAGTTTTCACCTCTGGGGCTAAAGCAGATTAGAAGTTGAATTGCAAGCCATAGATCTGTGATGAAGCTACTACTTAGTTGATCCAAACTCGCACCATTCCCAGCTTGATAAGCTGAGGATGATAAAGTGGTCACCAGCACTAGATGATGGTCTAAATAGAACACACTTTACAGTTTATACATACTTTTTATATCTGTGCACAAAGAATAAACCAACATATTACAGCATAGCTGTTAGGTCTAATGGAGGACTTGGAGCAATCTGAATGGAATGGATTGCCATAGGCACTTAAAAAAAAAAGAGATCTCATTCTTGGGAAGAGTACTTGCAAGGTAAGTACCACCTGAGCTATATTAGAAACAGTATTTCGTTTATGGGAAGGGAATCAAGCCTTCAGGAGGTTTAAACGTGGCATCAAGTTTATGGCGATCAAGTCCAGATTGTAAAAGGCATGTTTCAGAGGTGATAGTACAGACGCAGCATTTTCCTAGATGAAAGTGAAAACGACACTTCAACAAGACATAGTCTAAATCTAGAAGAACTTGGACAAAATTGCACCTTCTAGGCTGAAGAGGAAGGCGTAAAAAAGGCGAATGAGCATTACCAACAGTGTAAACAAGAAGAGGCACTCTTTACTGAGGAATTTTAAACATGACTCAGTTGCGCCATAATGGGATATCAGAGCCACTTTCCTCAGAAGGGAACACATCTTTTACCACAGAAACACAAGACAGTAAGTTCCTGTACAAAAGCCCAACAGTAAAACTGTTAAAAAGAAACAAGCAAGGTACAGTGCACGTTACAAAATTTACAACATGAAAGTTGCACCAGGGCCTTCTAGAGGTTTATTTGAATACCGCATAACGTCACAGTAAACTACACAAAACTCACTCCCAGGATAAAAAAACCCATCTAATTTCACAAAGGTGGCATCCTGTTGTATTATTACAGAGCATGCAGCACATGGAATACTTTGAGAGCAGCCTGGCCTTGTGGACGTCAGTGGAAAATTTGAAATCATCTTCAGTGGAGCCAGGATGAAAGTCAGAGAGCAGTCCTATCAATTTCAGCAAGACTACTAATTGTCTGAAGCTATGCACAAGCACGAAGACGCATGGCTTTGAACAATTTGGTTGTCTGTATTTAAGAAGACAACAATTTTACAGCGGGCTGCAACACTGACAGGTGTTTCACATGAAATTAACATTTTTAAATTTTGTTGAACCTCAGATGTATGCAGTTTAACTGAAATGAGCATTCTGGATCAGCAGGTATCAGTCCCCTACTGTGAAATAAATTAGATAACTAAAACCAATAGCAGCATCCTGCAGCAGAGCCCAAAAGCCATGAGTGTTCTAGCTCTGCATCAGGAAGCCATAATTCAAGCAAGGGCTCTTAAGGTTTCCACACCTGCAGGATTCAAGGATCTCATTTTTATGGAGTAGAAATGAGGGAAAATCTCCAGACTGAGAGAAGATTTCAGGGCATTTAGGCTGCTTGCTCCACGAAGTGGAAGTTCCTCAAATGTTCAAGATCTTTCCAGCTTACATGGGACAGCCTAATTCCCTCAGCTGCACAGTTTCCAAAGTCAAAGGCAGCAAGAGGAAGAGTCACAGACAAAACAGTGCAAGACACTCTCCAAAAATGGAATAACTCTGTATTCCACGTTGTCTCCACATATAAAAGACAAACAAAAGAAAAAACGTAGGGATTCAACTGCTGCCTTATTTACAAGTTTTCTCTTTTTTCTTGTATTTGCACATGTAGGAGAGAGAATGAGAAAGTGTTTACATTCAAAATTTCAACCTGTTCTAACATTGAAAAGATTTTTCTTTGGAAATTTTGTATCAGGTTCACACAAGCAAATTTCATTTCTTGTCAAATGTATTAAATTAGATCTGAGGACTAAGAAAGAAACAACCTACAAAGGTTAGGAATAGCTAGGCAATACAGTGTATGCCAAATAACTGCATTCCAAGTACAAAACATATGCACATCTGAGTCACAGAAAATACTTTTGTCTACTCTGAAAAATCATTATTCTCTACCAAAATTTGACCTACTGTTTTTGAAATACATATTGTCATCACAGGCTGAGACTAGAAATGTATTCTTTAAGTGGTTTTTGGTTGGTTGGTTGGTTTTGGGGGTGTTTGTTTTGGTTTGTTTTTTGGTTTTTGTTTTTTTGTTTTTTTTTTTTCATTTTGGTAGGTGAGAAGCATGAAAAATGCAGGGGGGGAAAAAATAAAGAGACAATGCTTCATTCTTATATTTTTAACTCTCTACCCCTAACTAGGCATCCTGGGCATGTTGTACACAGCTGGTTTTGCCAGCGGTCAAGGAAAACATAAAATTGCCCTAGTACAAATAACCTTTCCTTTTAAGGTTGTATGTTACTACAACAATCTGGTTTGCAACTGCCCATCTATAACTTGTTTCACCATGGCTTGGCTTTGCAAATGAAGATTTGGGAAGGGTTTTCCCCACGCTTACTGCAAGCCGCTGATGGCGCTACAGGGCTTTGCAAACGTGAGTGCACCCTTCAGGCCTGCGTGGTTTAATCAAGTCTCAAAAGGTTATTACGTGAAATTCACTGACTGGTTCTTTTTCCTTGCTGTAATTTCTTTTATGTTTGATCTCTTAGTTCTGTAACATTATCCACAGATATAAACTGTGTATTTAAAGTCATTAGGCTTTCAGTTTTACTAGATTATACCATCTGTACTGCAACTATTTAGCTTTAGTCTTTTATAATCTTGTTCACTTAAACTATATCTTTTTTACGTTATTCACATTTCACACAAACATGATCGATAAAATTAGAGAAACACAGTGCTATTATTTTCTTGAACATCCATGACAAATTTGAACACTGAAGATACCAATGCTTTTAGTTTATCTTCACCTTTAAATAAGGTTCATTTAAATAAAGTTCATTTAAAAAACCCTCAAAACACATACATTTAAATTACTACAGTCTGCAAACTGTCACATAAGTTAGCATTTTTAAAATAAAAAAACCTGATTTTTTAACAAATTACTTCAGATATCTACAATCATTGCCTAGTTTAGTCTGGTAACTTGATATTTAAGAATACTGTTTAAATTAAAATATAAACATTTAGTCCATAATATGCAATCAGGTCAAATTCATTATGTAAGATGATACATAATTACATATTATGTAGAAAACTTTATTATGTTGTAAAGTAATTTACACTTTTGTTTTTCTTCTGCTTAAAAAGCAGTAGTAAAAGAAGAAAAGGTTACTGTATGGAAAACAACCAAAATCCTCCATCTGTAATTATTGCTTGGGAAGTCAAATCACTTGAGTTTTTATCATCAAAGTTCAATTCTCTGGTAAAATGTTTTTGTAATTTTATTAATGCTGTATTTAATTTGTTTTAATGGTGCTTTTCTATATAGAGGAACCTTAAAGGACTGACTTTACTAAAGGACAGGAAAATTCATGAGAAAAACATAGTTTAATTTGGCAGAATACTTATAATGAATGAAAATGATATTTAAAGTGATGAACACCTGAGACATAATTTGGATTCCAAGATATATTCAGCTATCCAGACAACAGAAACCATATCACATTATTCATATCACTGATCAGAACAATTAGGATTTCACACATCAGAAGAAAAAACACTGAAGGAGCTCTTTATGACCAAGCTACATATTAATACTTAATCATTACGAATTCTGAAAAAACCCCACCTACTTTTGGGGGACATTTTTTCATATTTTAAGCTCCCTTACTAGAAAATATCCACAGTACATCATTTAAATTTTATATTTAAATATTTTTTATTCTCACTTTGAGCCTCAGGCATTAACTGGAGAGTGCTCCAACATGTGAACTTACCTGTCACCCTGACTGGGGACCTGCCTGGACCATTTTCCTTGTGTTGTTCCTAAACTTTTCCCCTTACAGCAAAAGCACCACTTCCCATCCCCAACACGAGCTGAGTACAGGCAGAGACAGGGCCAGGAAACCCTAAGATTCACCGTGTTCCTGCAGCTAAACATGCATACATGATCTGGAAGAACTGAGACGAGTTCTGTCTGCTGGTAGACTACATCACTGTTAGCTCAGCTATTCAACTCAAACAAGCTTACGATAAAGCAACTCGAAAAAGACATTCAAGGTCTTCAGAGCTCCAGCCTCTTTTGTTGATCAGACATAAGCAAAGCAGTCCAGAAGTACTGAATATAGACACGTGTAAATAGATACATGAGAAAGTAACATTAGCCAGTTTAATTAAACCCTATAAATCAGGATTTTATCCCACTTAAAGAGAAAATATGTTCACCAAATAACAAATTATGCACCTTCTACCTGGTAAAGTCAAGCATAAGAGAAAGAGACAACGTGTCTTATTTACGAAGTTAAAAAAAAAGGTGCAAACAACTTACAAGTGCTTCCTTAACAGATACTTAACAAAAATATTCACAGATGTTCCAAGACTTCTGGTGTATTCAAGCACCATATCCACGTATTTAAGTGTTTGCCTTATTGTCCTTTTCTTTGAAGCTGCATCACTGAAAATAAGAAAGATTTAAAGTATTCGAATTTCTCAGAAATTAGTACATGCTGGCAGTAACTCCAAGTACTGTTGACAGAGCTCATGATTTATTTCAGCGGCCAAACTGACTTTTCAAGAGCTCACACAGTAAGATAAGTACCAGCAGGCAACTTGGAGTACAGCACAGATTAAAGGCTTTTGTACATTAAGAAACAGAGACCTTTATGAAGGAGCCTAATTACTTTGTACTTGGCAAAGAGTAACTCAATGATCCAGGAAATTCAGTCCATACCGTGCGTTAGAACGCAGTCTGAATTTAACAACGCATGACTTACTTGCTTCATTATTATGATCCATGGGAATCATTAGTTTCATCACAATTTCTTGAAATGAAGCTTCCATAAAAAATATTATATGAAATGAAAAAATCCCGAGACAGTTATTTTTCTGAATGTTTTTTAATTACCTTCCTTCTCTTTCTCTCAATGTGAATCAGGGTTACAAAACTATGTTTTAAAAGAAGTTTGCAAAGGAGATAGCCACCTACTTACCTTTGGAATTCAGTGATAGTTCATGTAACGTCTTTCCCGCCTCCTGAGGGGTTTCTCGGTATACACATATTTTTAAAATTATGACTCTGAATCATTAGAAAAAACACTTGTGAAGATAATCTGCCAAATGTTTTGTAAAAGCAAAAGTTATTTTCATTTATGATGTGCTGAAATACTACTTTAAACAGATGTATATAATCTTAACACGGTATTTTACTTTATCAGAGGATCTCGTGCATTAGACAACGTCTTATGTCATTGTTATTAATTTATTAATTTTTGTGCAATCCTTGATTCAGTTAGAACACAAATCAAACTGGCTCATGATTAGAGCAACCTCTAATCCTGTCAGAAAAGTATTGGATTAATCATCCTTTGAAGTCTTGGGTAGCTTTATGGAAATTCCAATGCAAAGTATAATTTACAGAAAGGTGTCTGATCATAGGTTTCTGTTTATATATTCATAAGATATTTGACAGTACAGAAGACATACAATGGTTTCTGATCCAGATAAACACAGACAAGACAATTCAATAGTACCTCCTGATCTTAATTTTTTGAAAAAGTTAGAGATATAATATTTTGTATAGGGTTTGCTTGCTTGTTTATTGGGATTTCTTTTAGGATGAAGGCAGAAATACAAGAAAAAATGTATTTGCTGCAGGTTGTTATTTGTTAGTTTTTAGTTTAACTATTTTTTTTTAAACAAGCCAAACTAATGCTACTGCCACAAAACCAGTATGCAGTATATTGAAAATGGAACAATAATTAAAGTTGTTTATCTGTACCACAGACTATTAGCTTTTGTTATTATCTATCGGGAAGCCTCTAGCACTAGTTGGAAGAAAAAAAAAATTGATTAATTTTACAAAACCTAAAGTGAATTCAACCAAGCACTGTTATAAATAGCAGTAATGCTGTAACACTAAGTTCTTATCACACATCAGTTTCAGAAATCATGAGATGCGTGTTACTTTTTTCCTGCAGTAAAACAATATGAACTATTTGGATAGTCTTTAGTATACATAAAATGCGCGTACTAAACACGTCACCAAAAATAAATAAATAAATAATGTTACCAAAAATAAATTAGTAAAACCCACAAACCATCCTATACAGTGTGCAGGCTGAATTTCTTTGAAACTCTAATGTTAAATAAATAAATAATTTTGAAAGCAATTAATCTAATCTCTGATGCAGAACCCGAGCAGTCCTGGAGCTGGGGCTTGGAAGTGCTGTGTGGGTACACCTCTGAGTGCTTGCTCATGTGGATCAAAAGCAAGGTTGAACACTTACAGAACAATAAGCCTGTTCTGTTCCTTGAATCATTAACTTGTAGTAGCAGAACTGTGTTAATTATTTCCTCTTTTACATCCCGACAAATTTCACAAACTGAGTATCTTGAAAAAGATGTATTCGGAGAACTAACAGCTCTAGAAGTCTGTTTATGTCTAATTTTGGTTTATTTAATTATTTCTTGTTTTGAGGTCTTCTGTTTGGTTTTAATCTGTATCTAAAATTTGTTCCAATCCTTGTAATGAGATTTAAGCTGTTACAATCATTTTTAATATGTATGGGTAAAGGACCAAATGGGTAAAGCGATGCCTTAATGAGCATGTTTGCTGACACTGAGATTAATATGGAAAATGGATTATACCACCAACTGTTGCTGGATTGGATCTGAAGTTTTGGTTGTGTGAATAAAATAATAATTAATGATGATGGAGTGTATGACAGAGAGCATAAATAGACTTTTGGACAGCTTCTAAATAATCTACATTATTAGTTATAAAATACATTAAATATTTTTACTTGAAGCACTAAAATATCAAAATAGTTAAGTTGTAGAGTCATTTATGAGATTATATTTTTACTACAAATGGGAAAGCTAAATTATTACTATAAAATGGGCACTAGTTACAGTGCTTTATAAAGAGATTACAACCACTTTGTTCCATGGATTTCTTGAAAAGCTAAAGTAAGTATTTTAACTTAGTACACAGTATCAGCAAGTCTACGTACAAAGAAAAGTGAGAATAGATTGTATTTTTTTCTTCTGTGCCATTATAAATATTGGCAGCATTACCTTTTGGTATAGATATTTCAGTTGTCCATGCAAAGAGAAGAGGTGGGTTTTAATAGGTTATTTTCTTTCTTATAAGCGGACAAGGCGGCAACAAACAGGAGTGCAGAATGGATCTTCAGGTAAGTAAGCATAACACAGGTCTAGCAGTATGCTATGACAACAATTTGCATAAGCTTTTTAAGGTTTTTCATCCCTGAAGCTTGTGACAGAGCATGGAAGAGATTACAGGTTAAAGAAAAAATAAAATCTAGACACTCTTTATTGGATATTCCTCAAACAGGAGAAATTTTTCATTTCCTTTTTCTTTTCTCAGCTCAATACAAGTTTACTACCAGCACACAGCGATTACTGAATTGCAGTATAAACCAGAAAGAAATCACAGGATGAAACAATAACCTATATACAAAAATTGCACCAATAGGCACACCAGTCACTTGACCTACAGCTGATGAGAAGAAATTTCGGTCTGCTGAAGGCGTAGTCTCTTTTAACCTGTATTTTTCCTATATTTTCCCCCTCCTCTCATTTTTCCCTGGCAGACACATTCAATTTTAAAACTATATACCTTTTGAAAAAGCCTATAGCAACCTGTTGTTATGCTTTTTTACCCCCAATAGAATGTTCTCATTATGGAATTAGCTGCAAATAATCATAATGAAATTAACTTTGTGGTGTTTTATTTATTCACTTTCATGTTGTTTGTGTGTTTGGGTTTTAAAAAAACCGAAACGAATCCATGACACATTTTCTGTCATTGTAATTAAAGAGATGTAAGGGCGAAAATATACTTCTAGAAAGACTAAATGATCAACATTGCATTTATATGTAAGATTAAAGCTCTACAGACAATAGTTATTAGCTAGTACTAAATTACAACTTGGTACTTTGATTTTTTTGCACTGTATAAGGATGACGATAAAATGAATGCTACTCTGTCACGTAATCAAGAATAAAACGAGCTCTAAGTTACAGGGAAGATCAAGCAGTATGGTAGCTGGTAGCAGCCACAAGATGTTTCGATATCCAAATATAATTAGACATAGTTGTTATATTATCAGAAGCTAACTACTTCACTAACAAACAGATCCTGAAAGACATAATTTATTTCCAGTTCAGCAGACAATGAAATACGTATTTTTAAGGAAACTGCATAGGAAAATCCTTTCTGGCACAGGCCGATACCTTAATACTTACATCTATTTAACTTCTTAACAGCTTAAAATTATTTTGAACATATTGTTGTATCACTGATCGTAGCCTCTAAAGTGTGAAAGGTACTTAAATGATAAAAAAATGTCTTGCAACAGTAAACAGAAAAACAAATAAAATTCAAACAGCTTGCTCCCAAAAGGAGATAGAAGTTTCACAATGATTACAAGACTTTGTTATTTTGCATATGTTTGATTTTGGGGGGGTTTTTTGTTTTGGTGGGTTTGGGGGGGATTTTTTTTTGTTTTTTGTTGCCAAAGACTTCTCCTCCTCCTAAAACACCAAGTTGAGATGAGGCACAAGAGTGAGCCACATTCTGTTATTTGTTAAAGCATTTCTTCTTTGGGATCCGAGTAAAGATTTCTCTCCAAATAAATGTCTGTTTTACAGGCTTGCCTTTTCTGTGACGGAAGTTTTGACACAGAGTGAAGAATTAAACATTCGGAATTTATCACACTGCACATTAAGAAAATTGATGAAACTCTATCCACCTTGAATGACATACTGAATACATGGGCCTGTGGATGTGGGAGCTGTGAAACAACAAAGTTATTTGTGATATATAAGCACCAGGAGGCTTTACATCAAAACAGCAGGAAAGGCTTTCATATGGTCTAGAACGAATTCTGCTTCTTAGCAAACAGGAAAAAAACCCCTAAGAACAGAAGTTGGTTTAAAGGATGTAATCTTCCTGCAGGTGCAAGCACCCCCTTATTGCTATTTATTCTAAATGAGACCCTCAGTTCTGCTCCTAGCACCAAACGTTTCTTGGCTTCTGATGGATTTACTGCTCTCCAGCCTCAGTCTCTAGCAAACTCTTCTCTTCCTCAAGAGATGAGATCTGTGGCCTCAGACCTTTAGAAGTATAGTCTTCCATAACTTTGAAACTTGAAGTTACGTGCTAGCTAATTAGACATAGTCCATCATGAACTGAGCTATAATTATAACTTGTGTTTAAGCAGCTATTCAAAGTCATCCTGGACTTGAAGGAGAAAAAAAAAGTCTCTCACCTATCTCTCTCCATATATACAGTCATGTATCTGTATCCTTCTAACTCTATGTTTTCATTTTAACATAGATCATGTGTATGCAACACAGAAGATGCTGGAACGCAAATATGCCCTCAAGAGACATCAGACAATGATGTTAAAGCAACATTATGCAGTCTAGTACAAAGGCCTTCACAGAACCAAATGCGGGATGTTTCATTTGCTCTCCCCTCCCTTGCCGCGTTTCCTACAAAGGCCAGTCCCACTCTGACACACTGCAAGCACCTGCACAGTCCACCAATCCCCACAGCCCAGCTCGTATGACTACACTGCATTTGTGGGAGAGCTACTCAGACTGCCTTGGGTGCTTTGAGGCAAAGCCTCCTACCAGAGGCCATTCTGAGACTACGTTAACAGGTAAGGACCTATTTGATAGGCAAAAGGAAGATAGGTAAGCACAGCAACACAATACACACACACACACATCAATACATGGAACAAGGTATGTGCAGGTTCACCTGTGTAAATAAACATACTCTTTTCCTACAACTTTTCGTTACTCTGTCCAGCTCCCTTTCTTCCTTATGCTGGAAGTAACTTCAAAATAATAGGTGCGTGGTTGTATCATTTCATCCTCTATCCAGAAAGCTTTGGGTTGTTTTCTTGGGGTTTCACTTGGTCTGGGTTTTGTGGGTTTTGTTGTTGCTATTTTTTATTTGGTTTTGGCTTTTGCAGACATCTAGAATTTGAGAAGACTGTTCACACAAATCTACTGGAAGGTGTTTAACTAGCCTATTATTTAGTTGCTTGGAAGAAGTCACAGAAACTTATCTTGGGAACTCTCTTGCACATGCTCAGTACAAAAACTGGCATGAGAGATGCCTCAAGGAAATCCTAAGGCTGTGTTACCTCTCTGGGGTGCAGAGAAACCAAGGCTGAGCCCTGTCCTGATTTAGGATAAACAGGGTTGCTATGTTTGTGACAGACACATGAAACAACCAATTAGTGTATTCCTCCCCCATATGTCAGCACATCTCACTGGCTGTGGAGCTTTTGGTGGGCACGGTGTTTAAGAACAGCATGCAGACAGAAACTGCGCCTTTTTTCGCCGCCGCTCGGACCAGCTGCAACTCCCGCTTCTTGCCTGCAATCTCTGCCACTTGCTGCGATCGCTGCTGCCTGCCATGACTCCCCTCCTCACTGCCTATTAGCACTGCTGTTGCCACTTGCCACTGCTGCCCCATAACACCATTTTCCTGAATGCTGCATCTTTGCCCGTGGCCATAAGTGGCATGTTAACGCCTTCCATTATTTTCCCAGCTTGAACACTATAGTTCTTTCGTTTAGCTTAGAGGAGATAAACCTCCACTGAGAGTAAATTACTGTGCGGTTTGTTTGTTTTTTCCTGCCTTTTGGTTCTTCCAAATGTCAATTTTGGCATCCCTACAGTTGAGCAGGGAACAATGGAGGCAGCGGGCAAAGAAATGGATCAAACTTGGAAATGTTAATGTGCCACTACTTTTTTTTTTTTCACTGAAAGGAATAGTGCATATTTTTTGTCTGAAGATTTTTGGCCATGTCTTGCATTATGGTCTTAAGTGAAAGAACTAAACTCTAGCCATGCGTGTAACTATATTTCACAGAAATCTCACTTGTTGAAAACCTGACACAGCTCATTCAGACACCACTGCCCCCAGGGCAGTATCTGCTGCTCCAGTGTGATGGGAGCATTTATTTCTTGGTTACCCTATATCAGTCAGCACTGAAACCTACTAAAATAAAAGATGAAGAGTTTTTCCTCTCCATTTCTTGTATGCAGGATAGTTACAAAATTTTCTCCTGGTTTACTTGAAATGTAGAGATGTATAACAGGTAAAGAAAATGTAGTTTCATGGAAGACCTCACCCGATTTTTAAAACTTTTTTCCCCCGCCTCCTACCCAGAGATGAAAGGCACAACTGTGCCTATACACAGAAATATAGAATCATTTAAGTTGGAAATGACCTTTAAAATCATCGGGTCCAACCGCAAACTGAGCGCCGCCAAATCCACCACTAAACATGTAACACAACAGGATGTTCAAAGTGTATCATTCTGGACCTTCTGTCTCAAGTTTTTCTAGAGGAATCTAAACTTTTATCAGGCAAAAAACTACACTGTTAATATAGCCAAAATAGGGAAGCATTCTAAAGCAAACCCCCAAACAACCAATAAACAGATACTTCTGTAACGAGGAATGTTTCAGTAATGCACGTGGTGAGTAAATAAATTGTCCTATAGCTGATTTCATTAAGACATGTGAGAATGCTGTGGTTTAAATAAGAGAAGTATGTATGCTTTCCATCAAAATAGTGAAAAGAGTGCAGTTTTATCTCAGCTTTTTCAGCTGTGTCCACGTGAGTGTGCAACTGAAGACATTTGGTGGCAGGCACCCAGAGCAGCAGCAAGCTCCCTGGAGACACACCGCTGTAGCTCCCCTACACAGAGTAATAAGGTCCCAGTGACAGCAGAAGTGGGTGCAGAGTCGCTCATCCACTCTTAGAGGTCTCATCACTGCCAAGAAGCAAAACATTGGTGGTAAGGAGTCAGACTGGCATACAACAAGGCAACACAGAGGCAAAAATCAGCTCCCACTGTACAGTCATCCTCGCTGCAGTATGGAAGACCCAGTTGCTTTGGGTACTTTAGCAATAGGGCAGAAACATTTCTTCTCTTTCTCTGCTAAATAGTTATGGAAGGGATCTACTACTCCCTGAAAGGAAGTTTTGAGCAAGTTATAAAATACAGAAATCTATCTTTATGATTTTGCTAAATCTATATTCACATACTCCTTACAGAAATTCTACACATATTGGAAGAACATGTTTTTGACAGGTTTATTGTTCATTCCATTTTGTTTAGCTGCCTGCAACTAATATCCTCCTTCTTACAACTGTTTTTCTTAATGGAAATACACCTGCAAGATCAGCAGGTTGTGGCATTTCTGAATGATCTTGAAAATCAGGATTAAACATTTCCAGATTTTGGGAAGATAACCACTTGTATATTGTTGCTGAGCAATTGGAAGACTCTGGAGTAAACAGCCAACTAATGCAAATTCCTTATATTGATGTTTCACAGACTTCTGACATTACTACAATAACAACTGTTAATTAAATCCACTCAACTAGAACATATTCTAGGAATCATTGACTTAGTGTTCTAAGCATGTCGCATTTTAAATTATTAAAGACTGAAAGGTTAAAAAAATAACTGTTGATCAAGCATGCTACATTTTTCACAATGTAACTTCTATAGATTTCTTACAAAAGAGCAATCTAAATCCACCATTGCTGTCCAGTATGACAAGAGTATGTTTCTGCTCCAGTGTCAGAGCTATATGTCATGCCAAAGATCATTCTACTAACTGTTCATTTTGGCATCGTAAATATATACAGTCACTTGTCAACGCAGTCTCATCCTACTTAAAAACATATTTTATTTGAAGGGGGGGGGGGGCTTTTCCCCTTTTCCTAATTGGGAAGATATCACCCTACCCCATGGATGTGATATTTCCTTATTCTCCCTATACAAGTGAAGTCTGAATATTCAGAGTGCTAAACTACCACTGCTCACATTCAGTTACAATGCTTGGAGTCAGCAAGCACTGTAAAGCTCAAATGCATCATTATATTAACTGTATATTGCACCATATCCATGAGGGCAGGAGAACCTGATACCTAGGTCTGCCTTTAGAGCAGACAGATCAGAGCCCAAGGAAAGTAACATAGCAAGTTATCCCAAACTCTGGTTTAGACTCAAAGGAAAAAAGTAAACTGTGGATCGTTAAACGTGATACAGACTATCACCATATTGAATTACATATTTATCTATCTTGTTGACCAGAAGAAAACAGAAGGCTCTGAAAGGCTGTTTCAGCTGTGGTTAGTCTTTGATATACTTAACCATGTAGTTAATCCATGTAGCAACCAACCCAAAGAATTAAAGAATATTATCAGACTGGTTTCAAAGAATGAAAGAATGGTTCCATATCTTATTAATATTACATTGCAATGTTTGTATCATGACAAGGAATAAATCTTAAAAATCACGTGCATTATGGCAGTGTCATCAGAATCAGAAGCTCATGCAATGTGTCACAGATAAAAGTCAAGACTTTCTTGGAAATAGTATCTTTTCCTGTTCTTTTTTAAGCCAGTTTAACTGCTTTAAAGGATGTAGAAAAACACAACGGATACCTTTTTGCCTACTTGTTCCCTATAGTTATGTATTGAACAATGCAGATAACGCATATTTAATGAGTATTTCATTTGCTCTGCTTGAGATCAGGCAGAGCACTAGAGGTATCACCGACAGTGATTAGTGTTCATACAGAAACATCACTGGTAGAGCAAAGGGTGAGCAATTATTTTTCTCTGTAAAAACATAGCTACCTTTAACAGATACACTCAGTGGAGAGTGGAAACTGCTATCATTTTGTGGCTATGCTTCTGCAGTCATTGTTAAATACTTGTTACAGTTTTGCTAATATAGGGATTTAATTCTGCAAATGCATTTTGCTTGTTTTCATGGATTTTATCATACTTCAAAACCAAATTACTATAGAAAAAGCCTAGTATGAACCAATTTCAATTTTTCTGAAAACTATTGATTACCTTCTTTCATTAGCTGCAACTAGAAACAGTTCAATAAAGTATAAGAAAATAATAAAGGAGATAATATTGCTATTAATAATCAAAATGTATTTATTGCACACCTGTGGAAACGACTAAAGAACAGAGTAAATCCTCTAAGTCACGCACAGACCATATTTTTATTTTGTCTCAAGATATCTCATTCCCCTAGCATGCCAGTGTGTTCATGCCGTATGTTCTGCTGCATAACAGTGATGCTCTGGGGTATAGGCAATTAGTTTGTTGTGGGGAATAGCATTTCTATGTCACTCTCACAATGTACTGATTGGCATTTCTTGTTGCCAGAATGACCTCCCAGTTCAACAAAATTTTATTATGGAGTGTAGAAGAGAGGGGTGGGGAAGCAAGAAGGTTAAATAGAATGCTGTGTTACTCCTACCAGAGGTAAACATGAGATGTTATTCACTGGGTGTTCAGAATGACAAGAATAATACTATTACTGCAGAAATTCCACATAATGGAAGCTCAGGATGCTAACAGATATCTCTTAGGGTAAAAACACAAACCAAGAAGGCTTGTTACCGGTCATGAGAGGAATGCAGTCTTTAGAACTGGGTAGAATTAGCTTTATAGGATATAAATGAGAACAAAACACACCTATTTGAAACAACCCAATACAAAAACAACACAAGAAATAACAAGAAAACTCGCAGAAGAGTTACAGTCTTTGCAGGAGTGAGAACCAAGAGAGAATAGCTCCAGCATTATTCCCTCCATTTATGGATGCAACACCTGACCAATGCCAATACTTCAACACCAACATGTGGCATCGCCCCATCGCAAAGAATGAACGCAACTTTTTCATTTCCTACTTCCTACATTTTATATGATTTCTGAAATTGCAGAATTTCGAAGAGTAACCTATGCATGTGTCATGTATTAACACAAGGTGACTGACATCAGAGCATCAAGTCACAGTAAGTGCAGATGCAACAGCAGACGTTACTAGGAAGGAGCTGTAAGGATAGCAGGGAAAGAAGTTTGCGAAAGGTGGTCAGCACGAACTGAAGCATGGTCGTAATGCAAAATGAGTGGTCATGGAGTAAGAAGGCGTCAGGTAACTGAAAGAAGATTGCAGTTTGTTGAAATGATACAGTCCAGTGTCTACTGTTCCACTTAAAAAAACCATCCAACCAACAAAACCACAAAAAAAAAAAACCAAACAAAAAGCCCACAACCACAACAGATGACTTGGTTTGAGTTTTTACTCAATTAAGTGATTTCCTTCATTTCTTCATCTGGGACTTGACTGCAAAATGTAGGACAGTTCTGGGGAAGGGAAGAATTTCTTTGCTGAGAAGTCAGTGATATAGAATTCTGAGCTCTGTTACACCAATGTTACAACAACTAAATGCTTAAAAAAGCAGATGTTAATGTACTCCTGAATCTACGAAAAGTATGAAAACCTACATTTTTTGACTCTTTTCTAATCAAGTATATGTCCTGTAACACTAGACTGCATTTTTGCTGATTAGTCATTTAGTTTTCCTAGGCTCTTTACACACATCGATAGTATTTGACACGTTGTTCGCAATCATTCTCATCTCTGTTACAAAACTAAAAACACGCCCCACCCTTCACACACAAGAAAACAACCCCTATATATCAGCAAAACCCCTAGTATTGTGATCAAGCTATTGTCTACTTCTAATTTTTCAAGCCATAATTTTTCACCAACCAAGATATACTTTATTTGCATACAGATAGACCCAAACCTATGCAATACATATGCAAATATTATTCCATATTTTGTATTAAATCCTTAAAATAAACAGAAAGTCAAAATAATTAAAAGTACTGAAATATCTCAGCCCCGCATAATTTGTTTTCTGATGCCATTTCAAAGCATTTCCATACCTTCCTGCTATAAGCAACTTTCGCCTATAGATATGAGGTACATCAAAACAAATTACAATATCTGGATATGAAGTACCTTTGTTAAAGAAAAAAAGCTTACTTCCCAGTCTGTATTCTTCAGCCACCTAATTTTGATTGATTTTCCTTGTCAAAACTCATAATAATGAAATTAATAAGACATACATCGATATTGCTATTATTTCATAATAACCAACCTAACTCCAGTAACATGAGAGAACATCTAATAAAGTCTCTCTTAAAGCAGATAAATATAAGACAGAGGCTAGCCCTAGGAAATGTATGCTGGTAATGTAATAATGCATTGTTTCATCAGTCTTCGTTATGATTCCTGGATTTATTTAATTCTGTTCATGTCTAGCACAGCTTTCAGAATGAGATATTAGAATATATCATCTAGCTTGTCACAGAAAGAAATACAAGTCATTAATTTCAATCTAAAGGTAAAATGAAAAAAGTGTCTAAATCACCTTTACCTACTATTTCAATGTGTTCCTTCTTTGTTACTGCTAAATTTTCTGTGATGTCCGTGTAATGACAATGCCTAGGAATACTGAGGTCCTGGGAGAGACCATAAAACTTCTTGAGATACAAGCTGTGATTTTTGTCTGAAATACTGAGGCAGAAGAGTGCAAGTTCAGGAAAAGAAACCAGAGTTTGAAAAGAGCAAACCATTTCTGGCAAACATTTTAAGCTTATATCCATGTTGCTTTCCTCTCTAAAGCACTCAACGTGTCAAAAGTTTACAGAGCTCCAGCAGAGGAGGAGCAGAGGAGGAGGTAAGTTCAGTATACTGTTTCTTCAGTTCATCAGGTAGGAGGGGGGAATGGTCTCTCAGTGACATCATCCTAGGAAATCATAATTTCATTGTTCCTTTAGGTATTTTTTTTCCTGACCCTGCAGCCCTCAAAAGAAAAAAAACCCCAAACCTGGCTACTTATTGTTTTAATGCAAAATGTGGTCAGTGAACTCAGATTAGAACATGACTCTCATAGAGGTAATGAACAGGCATCAAGTATCAGGGTGAAGAATACATTGAAAACGTGGGAATATTCTTCCCCCTTTCTCACAGTACTTCAGCTCAAATGCATTAACAATGAAACAGAATCAGTGCAGCACGTTAAACCATTTAATGAAAACTAGATAAAAATAGCAACATAGAAAATGTTTTTTCCATTCTAAATTAAAAAGAAACATTTTTTTAAAGTAGTATTGCAAATTTTTGTTTTCCACAAAACTAGTATTTAAAGTAACTTTGCCTATGGCATATCATTATTCTGAGAATGTAGCTGTGATATTTTTGCAAATCAGTCTAACTCAATGATATTAATACTCATTAAATTTTGAACACTCATTTAATTTTGTTGATTGCAACCGCCTTCCATCTCAAGCCTGCTTACCAAAAACCAGGCACACACACAAAATCAGAATTTTACTCACTATATTGCATACTGAAGACTATTTGGTCAGCACACATTCCAGCTATGAAATTGAGAAATACAAACAACCATTTTAGTAACAATGCATTGCTGCAAGGTACAGCAAGAAGTAAAAACCCTTTCCAATTTATTGGTATAAGGAATTTACAATCTAAATACACTGATCACTGGTGTATGTTGTTACTTAGTGTAGAAATCAGAGTAAAAATGAAATCAAGATTGAACTTTTTCCTTATTTACATTCCTCCTGTTACTTTCCTCTTTTTATAAAAATATTATTTTCTTAGTTTCTCAAAGTGATAATTTTTGATCATCTGATTAAAACCGTGATAACAAAGTTGTTCATTACATAGCAGTTTTTAACATGCAAGTCTTTGTAAACCTATCATCTTATATTACAAGTCATCAGGAGTAATTTATCTTGAATCGCTTCAGAAAAATCAAGATTAGTATAGGAACACTTAAATGAAAGCTATTCATGAATACATGATAATCCCCTTAAATAGCCAGCATCTTAGGGCTGCAGAATAGTCACTTGGGGGGATTCAGCTGATTTAGAGATATATGCACAAGATTGAAGGAGCCTAAACCTCCCTTTCAGAGGAATATTACTTTCACTGACATCAGGCAGAATGGATTGTCTTCTGGCTTGGACCTCTCTGACAATTGCTTACAGAAATCTGCATGAGAAGCCTAATCTAGGTACCTGAATTTTAGATGCACAAGCTTAGGTTAAAGGAAACCTATTACTAGATTTTATTTCTTTATTTTAATCAAAGAACAAAAAAGCCTCAGGCAGGTGTCTCATCTTTTATTAATTGCCTCTAGATTCTCTCAGCAAATCTTCCAGATCCTCTATAGGACTCCCTTCTCCAGCTAAGGTGGAATTAAAACCTTAAGTCATCTGAAGCCATTTACTCACAGGGCCTTCAGAAATTGAAGATTTCTGGAATAACCTAACTGGAACTTGCCACTTTTCAATTATACTAAATAATTATCTGTGTTTTCACCTCTGTGCAACTACAATCCACTTACCTTTCATTCAGCCTTACTATTCCTACTTGAAGTCAAAGATCTTTTTCCATATTTTGAGTTATATAGCTGCTCAGTGTTGATAACTAACAGCAATACAGTAACTGCAATGTTTTTTTCCTGAACCATGACAGCAAGTGAAGCACCAAACCCCAGAAGCACTGAGCAATTTCAACCATAAGAAGCCATCCTAAAGGAGCAGTTCCAGTATCTCCCTCGGAGCAACAATCCCTTTTGAAGTATGAGGCCCCAGAAATCTCTCCTGTTTTCTGAGTACTGTTCATTTCAGTATGTGAACATATTAGTCGCAATATTTTAATTTATTTTTTATGTTCCTTTGCTTTGCCTTGTGTTCTGCAAATAATATTTTCCAGTCTTTTGTTCTCCAGTTATTTTCACTAAAGTTTTCTGTTGTTGACTATTATCTAGTTACAGCATTTCTGCTTTTCCTCTGGGAAATGGGTTTATTATCTGATTGAAATGAGGAATGAGAACATTTATATTTCAGCTTGGTTTCAACAAAATCCTAGATTTAATCTCTACCAAGTATTCCCAGTATTATGCTTATCCTTGTATCAACCTCTCCTCTCACACGGTTAAAAAACAACTATCTTTGTCTGTAGAGGACAACTTTACTGGGACGCAAAATTTCCTCTCCGCAAAAAAACTGTTCCAACTTGCCCATCAGTTTCCAATTATCTGAGAACGCATTGTAACTTCTTTTGCTACATAGTCTTTTTGTGTGTGGTTTTCCTTCTCCCAGGCAGTAAAATGCTATAACTGGGAATGTATATATGCATGCATGCATGCTTGAGATTAACCTCCTCACTACCAAGTCAAAATACGCAACAGTTTTGATGAAGCAAGATAAATATATGCAATGGCAAGAAGACCAGGAAATCATGTGTTATCAATGTGTATTCCAGCTTCCCTTGTCCAGCACAAATTAAGTTAAAGGAACTGTCAATGACTTTAAGCAACTTCTTTTCTTTTCTCCTGAAGTGCCAAATTTTGTTTGCACATAGGACTACATGAGTAAAAGAAATTATTGGACCCCTTCTATTTGTAAAACGTGAGGTCAAACGTCTTTTTGGTTACATTTGTTCACATGCATGATTGTGGTCTAAAGCCAAAGATAGATGACAGACTTGTGGATCACCAAAGCGTTTGAATGGAAATTTTAAGTTCAGAGCTTTCATTTTACTAACTATAGCCTGAAGCGATAATAAATAATTTCAAACACTGCACTGAATAAAAGATAAGTGCAAATATCACCAGGATCAATAGCCTAGAGTTTTATCATTGTACTATAATTACTAACCTAATTTACCTTTAAAGCTATCTGAAAATGAGTTTAAGTACTTAAAGGCACCAGGAAAATGGAACAGAACATATAAGCTAAAAAATGTCTATTTTTACCCCTGAGAAGAAAAAAAAAAAAAAGCAGGTCTTCAGCTGAAAAGTATGTGTTAACCATATGAGACACTAAAACTTGTACTTGAACCACTGTGACCAATTTCAAGACAAAACCAGGAATAGCCTAGGAAAATGAGTTCCCTAGATACTAAATATTTGCTAGAAATCATTTTGTTTGTGTTCTTCATGTTTGTGTTTAACTTTCTATTTGATGCTGAAAATAAGAATTTCGCAATTTTTTTTGTTAATGAAATTCTAGAGACAAAACCCTTTTATCATTCTATTACTAACTTTGTCTTGTGCTGCATCACTGCACTTCAATCTTGACCTATAAAAGTGGTCTTTTCTGGAGATAAGAGTAATTAGGTTTACATCTTCAGTGAAGCAAAAAAACCTCATGGCGTATCAAATGTTCTGAAATTTTTATTTATTTTGTTAACTAAATAGAGCTCAACTGAAACTACACTTGTTTCAAATGTGTTCTTCTGCTGAATTATTAAAAGAAAATGTCTAAATTTGTTCTGTATAGTATACTTAGTAAGTAAAGAGTGGAACTCTTCAAAGTACACTGTTAACTTACACTTTCCATAACAAAATATAACTCTTCATCGTTGTTAGTGATTCAGAGTGAATTTAATGTAATGGTTTTCAGTTGTTATTCATTATAAAGAATAATCTGCGAAGTGGATGATATCATCTCTCTCCTCACTTGAGCAAATACTCATTTTGTTACAATGCCAACTTCTGAAACCAGATTTACGTTAAACAAAACCTTCAATGCAATAAGCTAACAAGGAAAACGCGGTAGTTCTCGTGTAAAAAAACCTCAGCAATGAGAACTAATTTATCCTGATCAGCTATAGTGCACTCCCTTTGCAGGAAAAGGGTGATGTTTGATAACTTCAGCAAGGCTAATAACCAACATAAACGTAAAATAATCTCACGTACGTTGCTTTTCCTTTGGTTGCCTTTAAATACAGGCATGATCTGACTATCTCTAGCCATCGATGAAAGGCCATAATTTCAATTTAAGAAAAAGTGTTCTGCAAGAGCTTGCCCGAAATTAAATTGAATTCAAAATTACAGTAAGTGAAATGAGAAGAAACATAGTAACAAGCTGATGGAGCAAAACTAAGATGAAATGAAATTAAGAAAGAAGACTGGGGGTTAAAGTGCTACGATTACATAACATAGCTTAAGAAAGTGAAACTCACTTGTGCAAGTGGGAAACTCACTTGTGCAAGTGGGAAACTCACTTGTGCAAGTGGGAAACTCACTTGTGCAAGTGGGAAACTCACTTGTGCAAGTGGGAAACTCACTTAGGCAAGTGGGAAACTCACTTGTGCAAGTGGGAAAGCACACTGCTTTACTTCCCAGACAACAGTGCTGCAGCGCCAACATGCATAGTTCCTTACTGTGTTACTTTGTTCCAGACACATTTGCTTTGGCGATTTGTGATTTAAGTTATGAGAAGGCATAATAAAATTGCTTAATTTAAATAGCTGGGAAGTTGTGATGTGACTTACTGTAACCTGTCTATTTTCTCTCACAACCACTTTCAAAATGCAAATTAGTTTCCTGTAATTCTTCAATATCTAGTGATTTATAGTCAACTGATTTTCCCATGCTTTTCCCATTTTCTTCCTAGATTTCTTTCTACAGTTGGAAGTCAGGCTGATCTTTTACAATAAATAAAAGTTGTTTACTTTTCTATCTCCTACGATAGGTAATAGATTTTAATATTGAAACCTGAACCTTGGATACTTCACCCCAGTAGCTTTTTATTCTTTTGAGATGATTAGAACAGATTAAAAAGAACAAAATACCTAAAGCTGGTAGGAAGAGAACACTCAGATATAGCGGGTCATGGGTTAGCATCTGTGAAGATGTAGAAAATGACAGCACTTTTGCTTCATTCACAAAGGTCACAATGAGAGGGGCTAACACATGGTGGAGGGAGGAAGGGAACAGCTATAGTAGTTCCTACATAGAATGGTGATGCAGAAAACAGTGCACAAGTCAGTCTTAAGGAGAGAGACAAAGTTCTCGTAGCTCTTATCTCAGAGCCACATGAATTCATACAGAATACACACAGATTCCCTCTCCAACCTCTAAAGAGCTTTCAATGTTATATGTAATTTTGTTGTTTCCAAACATCAAGTTTCAGAAAAGATATTAAAAAAAAAAACAAACAGGTTTCTTCACTGTGCTATACGTTCTTTCCAAGGAAGTACTGATAATAAATTAGATATTTACTGAGAGAAATTACAAACATGTCTATTAATAGCATGAAGTTCAAAATTAAAGATTTTCTCTAAAATTAAAAATTTTTTCCATTTTTTTAAATAGTTCTCAACAGTAGCCCTCACAAAACACACAAATTAGAGCTATCATCAGTTATTTAGACAAAGAAATAAGCAAGTCATATCAAACCCAATTAACTTCCAACAAATCTTAAAAAAAAAAACAAACCCTGTTTTACAGCAATTAAAGTCTCTGATAACAAAACCATTTTTTTAAAGCAACACTTAATATCTAATTGTTTCTAGAAAGAGGGATTTAATTAAGAGGACTTTGAGTTCATATTGAACGCTTTACAGATCCCAAACGACATTTTCAGTTATCACTCATGTATATCTATCTACTTTATCTGAATGGAAAGAAATAATCCATTATCTATAGCAGCAGGAAAGGTAGAGAGCTCATTAAAAAAAACCAACATGAAGAATTCTACACTCTACTGTATCCCAAGAGATCCTACAGGTTTGAATTTTTCATTTTATTTCACTTAGTTACTGAAAAAAGGTAAGCTAATAATTTTAAGAGGTGTCGATCTATTCACACAGGTCCCTCACGTAAAATACTCATTTATTTTATAACTCATGTCTGAAGACATAATTGCTGAGGTTGAAAGCTATCCGTATATCACTAAAGTCTGCTAAGTGATCTGTAGCAGAAGACTTGAAGTTGCCACATGCTATGTTTTGAAGAACTTTCTGTAGGTTTTTAAAATCTGCATTTTACTAATCCTTTCTTAATGGTAACGCATCAGCTCGCATAGTTTGTGCGAACCCTCTGTCCCTTACACCTCCATCAGTGCTTTCATCCTAGCAGGATGCAGGAAGTATCCTGAAGGAGGAAAACTGTTGTTATTACCTGAATTTTCAAAGCTGTTCTTGCACAGTAACAATTGATAGAAAGTCTGTGTATTAATACAGTCCACTTTGAAGCTGTTAAATCACTGGAGACGCATGAAAATTCCAGATTACTGTGTTTGTAGGTTATCCAGAAATTAAACTCTAGTTGCTCTGAAACAAATAGCACCTCCTTTATGAAGGACCTGTCACAAACGCAAAAGCTAAGTTCCGACTCATTTTTATACATTGCCTTTTCCTTGAACTCTCATTAGTGCAAGAGAAAAACAACAATACGCACAAGGTGTCCACGGGTCTCAATTTGAACTCTGTTTTGCTATTGTCTTTAGGATCAACTGTGAAATTTAAAGTCTGTTGTGTACCTTGATTTTACAAGAAATTATGTTAAAAGAAACTCGGTGCAAGCATAATGTGAATCAAATTATGCATTTGCAAACATACCTGATGAAGAAATTTAGAACCATATATAGCTATTATGTGAAACATCTATGCCCAGGCTAAAGAGCTGAGTAGATGTTCAGGAAGGACTGTAGTGATAAGTTTTATTGTCAACAGAATCCTTCTATCATCCCTATTTTGAAATTTATCTGCAGGGCTTTTTTGTTTGTTTTAAAGGAAGTATCACGGTACTGTGATAGAGAAAACAAAGTAAGAATACCAATAAAAGTGTCAACTGATGGGAGTACCAGTAATTATATTGATAAAAGTATACTGGTGTACAACTGCTCTGGAAATTCATCCAGAAAATCAAGAGATAGTTTTAATTAATTCACCATTTAAAGGCTGTGGGAAATCCAGCTACATAGGGCTAGGAAATAAAAACTTAGCTGAAAACCACAGAGAAATAACTCAAATGTTCATCCCCTTTCTCTGTTTTTTGAAACTAAAATAATTTAATGGGATACTAGAATTGCTGAAGAGTTCTTTCGAGGAATACCTTTGGGCAAGCTCACTTAAAATCATCTTCTGTTGTATTATCAACCTGTATTTACTAAAGATACATTAACACTATCCATATTTCATCACTTTCATTTGTCTTCCCATGATTCCAGAACACTTGAAGATAGCATAGGGAAAAAACTACTAAATTCTGCATTTTGCTTCTTCAAAAATACTAGAATTGTACAGATTGTGAGCGAACTTGTACTTCTTCCACAAAAAACCCCAAGCCCCCTCAAAATCACAAAAACCCCAAACAAAACAAAACAAAAAAAACCCAAAACACAAATCACACACCACACAAAAACTCACCAAAGCAACAACAAAAACCAAAACCAAGCAGAATTTAACTGAAATAAAAAATTCACCTTTATGGAATTAATATTCTCTGTAAGGTCTTGTTATACGGTATAGGTTTGGCTGATATAGTTGCAGTGGTTCATTCAGTAAGCAGCTAACAAGAATAGAAAGCTAGGTGATAGACTATGTAGCCTTAAACGGCAGCAGACAATTTATCTCAATACCACATATCATTCACTGAAAATTAAAGGCTCATTAAAAATGAAGATGTGGTTTCTACTCTCTCCACAAATCATACGTGATTGTTATTCATTATTTTTTTTCCCCACACAAGCAATTGAAAGGTATACATTGCAAAATTTTATGGTAACATGAAGAGTAGGTAATATTCAAAGAAGGTAATAATTTTATAAATTGTGCAGAAATTAATGGCAAATAGATTACCAATGCTGCTGCCCTTTAGGTACACCCTTTAATAACATTAATCACTCTAAAACACTTAATAAAATGCTTATATTCAGAAGTCTTTTTCAACAGAGAACATGCATTGCTTACTGCCAAATCCTACAGTCTGTTTACTGCTGTTGCACATTTGCCATCTCTCACGTATAATTTTGGGGCAATTGTTCTTAGTATGGGAGATCTCAGAAGGACTACCAGGAGAATTCAATCAGAGACAGGAGTTTCAAACTATGATACAGATGGCAACATGTAGAAGCTTACTTGAAGCAATAGTCCTAACGCTTGGCCATGAAGAGTCTTCCTCATGAAAGCAAAAATCTGCTGTTGGTGACTATGTTGTGTGTTAATCATTGTGGGTTTTTCTGGATGAATGAGTTACAAACCTGTATTGCAATGATAACACTCACACACCACTTCTGTGACATCCTTCAAATACCCATAAACATGTAACATGCATTCAATTAGCCTCCGAAGGTATCACAGTACAGAAGCAATATCCGCCATGACAGAAGAAATATTTGCAAATATTATGAGATCTCTTGATGATATATTTAACTGTCTCTGATAAGAAATTAAAACAGATTTTCAAATCTATTTGAAAAAAGCTGTCCTCCATAATTTATATTGGTTTGTATACAAGCAATAAGAATTCCTGTTACTTTTTAGTGAAATGTGATGCTAACCAGATGTTATGGCAGTTCTGTGATACATATGATGGAAACTGATATTGCAACTTTGAGGAAACCACCTTTTTTATTAATGTTTAAACCTTGCTCCAGATGTTATTATTATTTTTTTAATCAAAGGAAATAAGGCTATTTCCTTCATCTATAAACCTGAAACAATACCTCAGTCTAGGCCAACTGACCACCATCAGCGGTCTACCCTGGCCTCCAATCGGGAGATTTGGTGACACACCATACATAACGCTGCTGCCTCCTTTGAGAGCACGCGTAGAATCAGTCTCGAGAAGAAAAGACAGCGCAGAAAGAACCGTGCCTCGACTATACCACCCAAGGAGACCTTCAGGTGTGCTCTTTGCAACCGGACTTGTCTATCCCGCTTTGGTCTTTTCAGCCACCAGCGCGCTTGCAGTAAGCGTGGGTAAAGCCCTTCCCAAATCTTTGCCTGTGAAGCCAAGCCATGATGATGATGATGATACCCCTATACTTGTATCGGTAACTATCACAATATCCTGAACAGAGAAATACAAAGGAATAAAATTATTTCTTCTATATATTAGGTTGCTATTCCTTAAACCACCACACTTTTACAAGGCCTTTCATCAATTTTCTTTTCTGTCTTCAGAACATGACTATATCAAGTTCATGTTTTTTACTACCTAAACCATCTTTTAATCTGTTTCTTCCTATTTATTTTCTTATACACCAAAAAAAAAAAAAAAAAAAAAGGGCACTGTCAGCATCCTGTAAGAATGCTGAGCTGGATGGACCTTTAGTACAATCGTTTTCTTGTTCCTGCTCCAAAAAAAAAAAAAAAAAAAAAAAGGAGTTGTTTGTCTCCTTTCTCTTTACTCCATGCTCAAACACATCTTTGACTTCTACTTCCAGATCCTAAGGTAAGGTTATACATACTGATATATCATATGATGGAACTTACTAACTGCTATACCTGCATATAGATTTGAACAACGGCTCCTCCTCTCTCGCTTTCCTCCATTCTTTCCTCTCTATTCTTTATTCCTGCTTCAACATGTGTTGCCTTTACGATCTGCATTATATCTGCCTTTATAAAAAATGGGAAGTGTCTTGACTATTTCCTGTTTCTGAGATGGAAATAGGAAAGAACAGTGATACGTTAATGTGATTGCAACCAGCTAATGCTACTGAGCCTCATGCTGCTTTTAGCTCTGCAAACATTACGAAAATTAAAATCACCTTCATCTGCTGTCTTTCTTCCCATCTTCCCAAAAAGCTGCAACTAAAATGTCTGTGTGACTCTCCTGTCCAGAGCTCAGCTGTCTCCAGTCCAAGATCTAGTTTTGAGGGGAAAAGACTATGCAACATTTTTTGTGTTTTCAGACCTAGGTTAAATTGTGAGAAAACAGATAGACTAGAGCCAAGCTAGGTTGGGAAGGTAAAACTGAAGTCAAAGATAAGCTCAGAGATTAAAGAGGAAAACAATAATATGCAATAGCATATGATTTCAAAGAAAATACAGAGAGTATGAAGATGGCAACTTAGCAGCAAGGAAGATCAGCCCCTTCAAAAGAAGACTAAAGAATGACCCTTCGACATGTAGCCAACAAAATCTTGGGCAGCAAAGATATATTTAGGGTCTCAGGAATGGCAAATGTGTTAATGCTTAGGCATTAGCTACCTTAATCTCATCAGTTGTGTGCATTTGTCAAAAAGCTGTGGCTTTTTAATTCTGTCGTGTTTATAACCTGCTTCCATTCTCTCTGTGCACACGGAAAAACGTACGTGAAGACTGCACCTGAGGCAGCTATTGGTATCAAGACCAAGACTGAACATTACAATCAATCAAAACCCACATCCCTGATGACTTCAATTCCCTCACAGTTTGCTAGGTCAGGCAAAGATGATTACTGCCACTATGTAACTTGCAGGAAACCTCTAAAAGAATTTAGTGAGAGCTGGTGTTGGAATTCAAAGAGCTATCTGCTTAAGATCTGATTTTTGGCTCTTATTTTGACCTTTCTTGCTACGTTTTGGCTTCCTGTACCTGGGACATGTTGAAGAGTGTCAAGATTGCCGTGGTGGCATTACAAATCCTCTGTATAAAAAAATCCTATAGAATCATTCAGGTTAGATAAGACCTTTAAGATAGTCAAGTTCAACTGTTAACCTAGCACTGCCAAGTTCATCACCAAACCATGTCCCTCAGCACCACATATGCACATTCTATATATCTTTTAATCATCCCCAGGGATGGTGACCCCACCACTTTCCCGGGCAGCTTGTTCCAATGCTTTACAATCCTTTCTGTAGAGAAATTTTTCCTAATGTCCAACATAAACCTACCCTGGTGCAACTTGTCATATCACCTGCTACTTGAGAGAAGAAACCAACCTCCTTTCAGGTAGTTGCAGAGTGATAAGGTCTCCCCTCAGCCGCCTCCTCTTCAGATTAAACAGCTCTGGTTCCCTCAGTTCCTTCTCATAGGACTTGTTCTCTAGACTCTTTACCAGCTTCATTGCTCTTCTCTGGACATGCTCCAGCACCTCAATGTCTATCTTGGAGTGACGGGACCAAAACTGGACACAGTACTCGGGGTGTGGCCTCACCAGTGCCAAGGACAGGGGGACCATCGCTTCCCCACTCCTGCTGGCCACACTATTGCTGATACAAACCAGGATGCCATTGCCCTTCTTGGCCACTGGGCACACTGCTGGCTCACATTCAGCCGTCTGCCAACCAACACCCCAAAGTCCTTTTCTAACAGGCAGCTTTCCAGCCACTCTTCTCCAAGCCTGTAGAGCTGCACGGGGTTGTTGTGACTTTTTCTCATCCTTTGTCACTATGTTTCCTCCCACATCTGATAAAGGATGGAGATTCTCCTTAGCCCTCCTTTTGTTGTTAATGTATTTATATAAACATTTTTTATTTTTTTACGGCAGTAGACAGATCAAGTTCTAGTTGGTCTTTGGTCCTTCTAATTTTCTCCATGCATAACCTCATGATATGCTGCCTGTGATAAAAAATAGGAAATTAACTATGTATCTCTCCCTGTCACTCAGACGACGTTTCATAGTTAAGTTTTGCATAAAACCATTCCCCTCATCAGTGGGTAACGTGCTGGTGTTGATCAAATACACAAGTGAAAAATATGCTGCTCTGATAGAAAACTGCATTCACTGAAGAAGAAAGAAGAACATCAAACAACAAGTTCAGAATGCTTTTGCCTCCCTAGTCAAAGACAGGCTTTCAAAAAGGGGGAAGAAAAGGAAGGATAGGTATTTTTACAAGTCATAATGTAAAGTGAATGTCTGAGGGGCATTACAGGTACTGTGCAAACCATGAGATACGTAGAATTTGAAGTAGCCTCAGATAATCTAATACAGATATGGATTTGCTCTGGGAATTTGAGAGAAAAGTCAGCAAGCTAAAGGATTAAAGAAGTCTGGTGGTGGACACTAGAATGCTCCAGGCAGCGAAAAGGCATTTGCAGTCATGTAATGATTACAGTTAGTCTCTTCATACAGGGCACTTCTCATTTTATGAAGCACTGAAATAAATGCATGAAGGTCTAGCTCACATTCTGTCCTGGCCTATGGTCTTTAGGGAAAAAGTAAAATTCAGCTCTGTGTTTTAACCGTCAGTTTTTCTGCTGATGAACTAGGGAACAAAATGATGCTGATTGTTCCTGAGAGAACAAGTAGAATCTTAGGAGAACTAAAAATAATAATAAAAATTGTACCTTTCATAATCCGGTTTGCTTTTGTGTGTAATCTACAAGACTCTGTGAGACTAGGTGAAGTGGAAAATTCAAGCACTTTTTGGTCGTATTTTACTTAAAGTCAATTAAAGGAAAATTATTGCTAGAAAAACTAATGTTTTTTTTTTGGGGGGGGGGGGTTTGGGGTTTTTTGGGGGGGCGAATATACTGAAATCTCAGTTAAAAATACAGACATTCATCTGAATTCCAGTGAGGTCAGCAGAGTGATTTCATTGTGGTTTAGACCCAGCTCCTATATACTTGTTTGAAAGACAAGAGTATAGTCATGAATTTCAAGTATTTCCATTTTACCAGCCTAGTAAATTATTCTGTACAGAATGTTAACTTCAAATGGAACCGTCCACCCGTAATTACAAAGAATTAAAATGCAGTTAAGAAATACCTTAGGGTATAAACAGTCCATGAATTAAAATTGCCAATTAATGTTTATTCATAACATCCCCAACTCTCTTGCTCTGTTTTGGATTTTTTTATTACTGTTGTTGAAGGTGGGTTTTACATAATATTTTAGTCATTGTTTTTCACTGGCTTTCTACCTGCACAGACCAGATCTGATGCATGGTAAAAGAGGAATGGTACAGGAGACCTGCAGGAGAGAAAGTGAAGAAATGCAGATCACTGTAGAAAATTCAGATAGAGCTGTTCTGAAAGATGTAATTAGTAAAAAACAAATTGGATTGGTCTGTGAAGGATGTTTAAATGGAAGCCTTCAGAAAGCTTGCATTTTATTCGGATAGAGTAATACTGGGTATTGTGGGAGCTGTCACTCAGAAAAGTGTCTGACTATTTCCTTGCTTAGCTTGCAGTTATATAAAGCAGCAAGTACCACCAGAAATGCTATTGTACCACAGAACATTGTGGTAAGACGATTTATGCTCAGGAGACTGCCAAAATCACATTAGATATATCCTACCTCCTAGATCACACAGAGAACGGCAGAGAAACCCTCTGAAGTACTACCCAAGTCACTCCCATTACTGAAGAAAAAAAAAAAATCTATATGGTTCCTTATATTCTTTCCAGATAATTAAATCCGCATAGGTGTACATAAGTAGGATGAAAGAGTGAAGACTTCACCTTAGCGAGTTTCAGTAACTAGTGTAACTAAAATATCTGTAACCAACAGCATTTAAAGTTTCATCCCCATATGAACTTCAAGCAATTTAACAAATTCCTTCTCCTAGTGCAAATAAATATTTAAATGGTCCACACTACCCTTGGGAACAGAGAGATGCCTTATTAACAAGATATATTTCATGCTTCTTTGCCACGAAAATATCAACTAAACACACCTACATTTAATTTCAAACAACTATGAATATGAAAAGCCAGAGGGTCTGCACAAACATGAAAGATTTGATTAGATATGGTTTAAGAATCAGCTTTATATATCCAGTATTTTATTTTACAAATTTCTGCATCATTATTTTTCCATTAAATAAGCAGTATTTTTCCTGCCACTGAGCACTGTATCTGTACACATGTACTGATGATTTGTTACTTAACCCAGGAAAAGTCTCTTGTAAATGCTGTTGCTTCCCACCTTGTCCCAACTTTGTTTGAAATCTGTTATAAGCAAAATCAATTCACAAAGAATTGACACCAACAGCTACCAGACCCTCTGATTAGCTCCCCATTCATTGTTGTTTAGGGAGGTCACTGAAGGAAGAGGGTTTATAATCATTTCAGAGTATACTTCAATTCTTAACAGCGTTTAAGATTTGTCAGATGTTTTTCAGCTCAATCATTTTATACCGAGAATTACAAGTAGTGTGTCATCCGGAACTGTATGAAAATCAGATTTCTCTCTCTTATGAAAAATTGGTGGGTGTTTTTTTCCTAAAGTTAGTTGTTTAAACTAAATATTCCAGAATCTTTCTTTTAATATTGGATATTTCAAATGAAACAGTTGGGGTTTAAATATATGTATGAAAATGTAGAAACTTCCAAAGCCAAACCCTGTGAAAGTCTATTATAGCCACTCCTGGGTCTTTTTGAGTTATTACTAAGGCACAACTTTCAGTCCTGTGAAAATTTTTAGGTGGTAAATTTTATATTAATTTAAATACAAAGTCACTTTTGCCTTAGCTATAAGTTTATAGCCAGTGTAACGCAAATATTCATATCTCACAGTTTCTTGTATATTATAGTACCTTAGCACTTGCAGTTTATGAACCATATATACTATTTCCACACGTATTCTGTTATCAGGACATCATTTTAACCATTGAGGCAAGAGACACGTCATTTCATTGCTTGTTACCAATGTTCAAAGCTTTCTTACCACTCTATGAATAAAACACCTGTACAAAATCCTTCCCCTAGCTGCATCCCCGAATGCCTGACCTAGGCAAGGGAGATCTCTCAGCAACCAGTTACTGGGGGATATGTGCTATGTCACTCCACTTTGCAAGCCGTAAGCGTTTCTGTGTATCTAGTACTACTTTCCCTCCACAAAACCTCAATCAGTCTAAATAAATCAATGATTTAATAAATTGATCTAAATAATTTTAATGCTCCTGAAAGTTTGTGGGGAAGAAAACCTATATTATTTAAGAATGTAAATTCTTCCTTTACATGTCCCCTAGCGAAAAACCTCATAATCATCTTGCATTATTTTGAAAACAGTCATAGATTTGAGTATAGGCCTTTAAAGATTACTAGTTATTCAGTAATTCTAAGTAATCTCAAATTTACTAAAAATTTTTAGGAGTCAAGTTTTATTTTACTTGCAGTTTTTAATATTAACCTCCCCAAAGAAAGCAGCTGTTTAAAGTATTGTTAGAATTCAATATTCAGCAGCTCTTTGGTCAGTTTGCATCACACCAGAGTTCTCTGTTCTTCAGCTTTCTGTGTAATCTGAGGTAGATTTGTTCTTCACAAGAGCAATGGGAGCTAATCATTTACTGACGTTAGCAAAGAACGGAAAAAAATTTGCTGCTCTTTCTTAAAAAAATACTTCTTAACATTTCTAGACAGTTTGTTCTGTCACATGAATATGCATAAAAGGTCAATTTCAGAGAAATGAGGTAACTGATAAAAACTCTAAATATGAAGAAATAATTTTTTGTTAAATAAATTAAAAAGCCATTACTAAACATGGTTTAAAGTGAAATGCAATTAAAATTGTATCTATTTAATTAAAAAATACATGTAATTTTTGACACTCAAAAGACCCACTTAATGTTTTCTAAAGATGTATGAACATATTGTTCAGGTATTTATTTAAAAGAAAAATCAGAAATATTGAACCATAAAATTTAAAGGAGAAGCCTCTTAATTAAAACATTTCTCTGTGTTACTGTGATGTATTCAGGCTTTTCATGCCACAAGAAAAAAATATCTTCTCTTTTGATAGTCTTTACCTAACTTTTAGCCAAAGATAAAATGTAAAGTTTTATCAGACACTGAAAATTGCTGAATCCTAATCCCTGCATAACCTCTTCACTCCACGGTTAGCAGCCCTTCGTGGAGGGAATTAGTCTATGCAGTGTTTGGGTAGTGGCTCCTGGAACAGGTTTGGTAAAATGACCTGCACCTTACCTGCTCCTTTTTCCTTCCACCACCACCTCGCCTCCCCTCCCTGCCCACCCCCCCAGTATCACTAAGTGCTATAAAACTTTCCATGGTTAGAATTCTGGTTTTTGCCTTCTGGTAAAATTGTCCAAGATTGTGACATTTTATGAGCGGAACCCTGGGCTGCTGCAGCTATCACAGGGAATAAATGGGATGAAGGTGCACCAGGCATTGATGCGGAAGGCACAGCACTGGTAAACCTTACAGAATTAATCTGCCTCTATGGAAGCACAAATTATCCACTTCCTGTTCCTAAAGCAAGAGAAGATAAGTAAGCATTTCACAGAAGGTTATTGGGGAGAGCAATGGGATGATGTTGGAGCCATTCTGTGAAGGGGCAAAAGTAAATATTTCCACTGCAGAATGAAATGCCTGTAACTCCACTGTAAAATTTATCAGTGAAATCCCAGACACTGTTTTAGAAATGGCATCAAACTTTTTTCATGATAAAGCAATTCTGCTTCTCCCCACAATAGGTGGAGCCCACTGTCATTGACTGTTTGGAGGAGTTGCATAAATACTCTACATGTATCAATGAAGTGCTCACCACAAATATCTAAGCTCTCATGATTCCCAACATTTTCCCAGCACAGCACAAGGAAAAAAAAAATATAGACTGAAGAACTTGTCTGAGTAATTTTTTTCCTTTCAAGTTAAAGCCTGTAGATTATATTTTAAACACTACCATAATGAGCAATAGGAAGATTATCAAGAGGTTTAGTGATTACTAAACATATAAGAATTCATCATTTTTGTCAGATTTACATCCCTTACCTGTTATCCACATTCCTACTGATGAGAATTTTCGTCCAGTCATCTAGTTGCTCTTCCTTGCTCTCAGATACAATAATTTTAGATTTATGGGTTTTAGCTTCAGCTACTTGCCTTGAAATTTAGATTGTAATACAATCTAAGTAGAGAGAACACTCTGTTTTTATGGCAGTCTTTCAATATCAAGGTGTACAGAAATTTTAACTTACTACCACATTGTTAGTAATAATTTGTCCCTACCTGCACCCCATGTCCTGAATTAGGACAAGAAATAAAACATGTTATAACCCAGTATCTAGAACTTCATTAAAAATAAAAAAAAAGGCAGGCAGTGGCACTTTACAACTCTTGACAACTCTTCATGAGATAAAATGCGAAGTACATTTTTGTTTCAGCTAGCCATGAACAGGTCATAAAGTGAATAAATCTTTTGTATAGGAACATAGATAAGGTATAATGTTAGGACCTAATTATTCTGGTAAGTCTGAGGATCATTTGCTTAAGTCTCTGGAGTCTACCTGTAAAGAGGAAGAGAAAACAACCAAGCAAATCCAAAAAATATTAGCTAATATTATTTTCTCTCTGAACTGTAAGCATTGCATCTGTTCTTTCCACTCCTTTCTTTTCTTCAAGTGTCCTCAAAATTTTACACTATAAACCAGCATTTTTTTCAAATAAAGCTGAAGACCATTGAAAAGTTGTTTAAAATTAAAAAGAAAAAACATCACCAATAAACCACCCCTCAATGCGCACACCAAAACCACCACACTTGTATCCACATTTTCAACTGCTGTTGAAAAAACTAACTTGTCCACCCACCCCAAACAAGCCTCAAGGAAATATATCACAAGCAAGTCACAGAAATTTTGCTATCTCTAAGATTTTGTCATTCTCCATATAGAAATACATTGTTAATTTTTTAATATTTCAAACACAAACGCTGAAAGGTGCATATATAATGAGAAAATAATGAGTTATCATTTGATAATTAATTTTTAATGATTTTGAGGAAGACTTTTGATGCAACATAAGATGACAGAGTAAGAAGACAATCAAAGTTCTTGATAACAATAGCCATTTCTTTCTTACACATTTTTCAAATCTTTGTAATCAAGCCCTGCCTACTGGCATTTTGTACTGCAGTTCCAAAACGTTACTTCTAAATATATCCACTTTTCAAGATTCTAAATAAGAAAAAAAATAAGGCTTCTTCCCAATTTGTCATCTTAAAATACAAAACCAAAAAACCTTCCTCTAAATTTCAGATTCAACTCTTCCCTTGTCATTTCACCAAACTTGCTCTCTCTCTTAGTTGTTCTTGTAATTCAGATTGGATACCTTTTCTGCTGGTGAATGGAAAGAGTAATTCCTTCAAGCTCCAGGACAAAATAAGGAATATACACACACACACGAGTGTGTGTGTCCATGTGTGTTTGTTTATAGATGGCCATATATATCCCCCAGTTTGGCTGTCAATGTTAGAAAGTAACACAGAAACAAATAAATACCTTAGATTCATTATTAAGTATCATCTCAGTTTTATGTTGTAAACATCCTCTTTTTTTTCCTCATTTGTGGAATATCTCTGAAATACCAATGATAATATACAGAGGCAGGAAAAGTTGTTGCTCATCTCAGATTTTTTTGAATATTATAAATTTTATGGGATCAATTTCTTAGAAATTTTTCATTTCCACAGCACTTGCAATTTCATGATATTCTAGTGTTAAGAACAAGCTGCACAGCAGAGTTCTACCATTCTATGTACAATAGCAATCTGTTGGTACACAAATTGCACCGACTATGATATTGAATAACATATCTCGTCGTTGTCCTGTTGTCTATAAACTATTTCTTATTTTATACAGCGATGGCAATCTCTTCGGAACAGTAACTGTATGTGGTGTGTCTGACAACGAGGACAATATTCATGAGTAGAACACCTCTGTTTACAGCAGCAAAGAAAATGCTACATGACAAACAACTAACCAGCAACATGAAGATGGGTTGCTGTCAATAGTTGAGGGTACTTGTCTAAAACTTAAAGTCACACTATTTTTTTTATATTCCTGATATTTTATCTATCTATAGGCTATTATAATTACCTTCTAAAATTTCAATAACTTTTAAAGAAACAGTATTAAACAACGCAGCATATATGGAAATTATTCCTACATAAGAGACACAGTTCCTGTTCCTAAACAAAATTCCTTCTTTTTATTCTTGCCAGTCCAAACCCCTCCATTTCCAACTGATTTATTTGTATTTAGGTTTTATTCCCATCCCCTAGCCCCAATACACAACTTCGTTTTGTCAGGTTATCAGATGCTGATGGGTAGAGGATTTATAACAAAGTTCTTGCAACTACTCAAACAGCTAGCAGACATTAGATAAGATAATGTAGGTGTGGAAAGCAGCACACTATTGAAGTAAAATTGCTTCTTCATTACATGGACAAGATACAAAGTAAACAATAGTTTACAATACTGTTTTTATGTGAAGATGCTGGCCGTCTCCAAGCAACAAAACAAGGTTCTAAGACTAAGTCTAGATAATAATTAAAGATGTACAAAATGCATTAGATAGTGATTTATGCTTAGAAAAGGAGTTGAGCTACATTAAAACAAGAATAATTAAAAAAAAAAAAAAAAATCAACGCTCAGAACATCCCCCAAGCTTTTCCTAAGGGTGATTGAGTTGCTTTTTTTACTTCATGCTGGTGTAGGTCAACTGAAACAATATCTCTCCTTAAACCTCCAGATGTCACTCTAATTTCTGAAAGACTCTCTTAAGTATTTGTCCCGGTTTGGGCT
>NW_010433320.1:403-1092 GCF_000710305.1 Buceros rhinoceros silvestris | reverse complement strand
GCTTGGGCCGGTGGCCAGCACTGTCCTACACGGACTCAGGACCCTGTGGGGGAAAGGAGGGACCCCCCAGAGTACAAAGCAGCCCCTCAGAGCTCTCCATTCCTTTTCATCCCCAATCCCTGTGGTGGATCACCAATTGTCGCGATCGGTTGGGACGGAAAACGCGACAACAGCTTGTGTGCACACCAAGCCTTTATTGAAATACAACTGCAGCAGACTGCTGCGACACCTACTCACTGCAAATTGCAACTGTCTAGTTTCTCTCTTATCGCATAGACTTACAGTTTCCCGTGGAGTGTTATGATTTACGTGTTTTTCTTGGATTGGTTTCAGGTTCACTCTCCTGCCCAGAGATGACCTGGCTTTCCAATCACCCATTGACACAACCTCTCTGTCTCCTCCCAAACAACACGCCTCCTGCTGCTGACTGGCAGCAGGCTTAGCTGGGCTTCCTCCTGGGCCGGCCGGCGGGTCACACCCACAATTCCCCCTGTTTTTGTCTTTCCACCAAAGACAGTGTTCAAGGATTTCTGCAGGGCCCTTGCAGAAGTCCAAGGATACGTGAGAGGCAGATGGCCAACATTACAACTATCAGAACAATCCTTTTAGCCAGCCGGTAACATCCCATCTATAAGACAACTCATGAAACCAATCCCACTCATCATCAACACTGAGGCTTGACACAACAC
>NW_010433320.1:0-274 GCF_000710305.1 Buceros rhinoceros silvestris | reverse complement strand
TCATCAACACTGAGGCTTGAAACACCAGCTCGCGACATTTGCATGCTCTTATGTACACAGGCAGCTGTTGTTATGGGTATCACTCAACACTACACAACTGTCCATCACAACTGAGCCCAAAGGCTCCACTTCTTGTGGTTCTTGTGTCACTTGAGGCGGTTGCAGATATATCCCACTCCAGTTGCTAACACATACTCGCAGGCTACTACATAACAGTTCTGTGGCCACTTAGCCAGAGGTACCATCGTTTGGCTGGGTAGAGACAGGTTCCAAA
>NW_010433319.1:18343-26394 GCF_000710305.1 Buceros rhinoceros silvestris | reverse complement strand
GTGACATGATCTGTGAGAAGTTTGCCTGCTCTGGTGGTTACCACAGAGTGTAGTCGAGTGTCGAGGCATGTTAAGAACTGGCCTGCGAGGAATTTACCTCTTACTGCATCAACAGATGCTGTATGCGTATGTTAGAAAAAACACGGGTTACGAGTTAGTGTGGTCCCAAATACACCCGTGAGGAGGCTTGTAGGAGAGTGTAAAGAGGCGTTCAGCATTACTGGTATGCACTGGCGAGATGGGATGTGTGGTGTGGACGGGTCCATGTACAGTCATCACTGCAAATCAGCATCACGTTTGTGCGAGCTCTTTTCCTTGAGGGTTTCAGACAGAAGATGAGCCACTGAACTACTGTTCCTTGGTTGTGGGTGGGTTTGGGTTTTTTTTTGTGCTGCCCAGTCGTGGTCCATGGGAGTGGACTGCTGGGACTGACCAGTACCAAAGAGATCTCAACTGTAGTGTAACACCAGTGCAAGTCCTGGTTGGTGTGGTATAATTCATCTGAGTCACACTGGTTCCCAGTTTCAGAACTCGCCTGTATTGAACCTGTCCATCACTCCAGGACACCTGTTAGTGTCTGAGTGGAGTCTGCCCTAGAACGACTTTCATGTGTAAAGAAACCTTTGGTGCAAGGTGTAGTTAGGCCAATTTTAAATCAGTTTTGAATAATGTGAGATTAAAGAAATATTTTGTATCTGTGCGGGCATGAAGTAAGTCTAGTTATCCACAGTGTAATATCTGGATCCATCCAGAGATGGAGGCTGAGGGGGTTAAAATAAACAAACTGTAGTCCAAACTGGGAACAACTTTAAAGAGGTTGGGTCTCATTTAAGCATCAAAAGAAGAGGCCTGGTCCTTTGTTTTCCCGAGCCATGAGGTAAGAGGTGCATAAATGTTGAGGCATTTTGAAAAAATCTCCCGAGGTTCACAGTGGGAGCTATCCGGTGTTAAACACTTTTGAACAACGGGCTAATTTCATGTATTCAGATGAGCACTCTTGAAAATTTGTGAGTTTTGATATTTTTCCCTGATTGGACTCATGCAGAGCTGAAGGGGAGAGAAATTCAGAGAAACACTCCGATAATTTAGAGCACTTTATTAGGTGTTAAAGTTGTGTGGTGTCTGAAGTTACTCTAGAGTGTCTGCTGAAAGGAGAACTGGGGAATACTGATTTTTGGTGTTTTGATGCCACCCATTCTGTAGCCCTGGAATGGCTGTGGGGATTTGAGATCTGGAAACAGGTGGGCTTTACGTAAGGAATGCTGGTGCTGAGTGAAGACAGGATCTTTTCCTTAGTGTTGTGCAAAAATAACTTCGGCATTCGGTATGTGTTTCATAGGTGAGGAAAGAAGAACATGTTCCTTTTTAAAGTTGATTTTAGAAAATGAAATAGCAGCTTTAGGCTGTTGCTAGGCTTGGGGTATTTGCATAATCCTTGAATGCAATTGTAAATATGTGAGACATTGCAGAGATCTTTCAACAGATCAACCCTTAAAACTTGTCAATAAATATATGCTATAAATATGTGCAGAGTCACAGCTAGATTCATAAACACCACAAGTTTTTCAGCAGTTGGCATAAATAAATGAATGTTGTTTGGATTTGTTGGCTCCTTCGCCATGGGCATGCTTCCCCAGGCGCGGGGATTGATTTCTGGTGTCTCATCTGCCTCATGTGATGTTGCTGTCTGCTGTGCTGGTAGAAGTAACAGCTATGGGAGGGGGAAATGGTAGAGGATGATAAGGGTAAGTTTTAGGGCTGTGCATTTCTTGAGCTGATCGGTGGAGTGTGGATCTTGCTGTCTATGCGTGGGTCATCAGTAGCTTTTGCGAATTTACCCTGAGCCTCGTAACATTTAGCTGCTTGTAACGCAGCAGCCCTGACAGCATTATATAAACCCCAGAGGCTCCTTTCTAAGTATTCTGCTTAAAGTTCAGGTGAGAGGATGTGAACTGCTGCTCTGGAGTGATGTTTGCAGTCGTTTGGATTTGTTGTGTTCAAGCATCTGTTTTACTGAGGCACAGGGGTGGATCGTTCATGGAAAAGGGACTGCGCATCAGCATTTGGTTTGCTTACACTTTGTAGGTGAGGAGGAGTGTGCAGCGAGTGGCACGTGCAGCACTGGGGAAACAACGGGATAGAGAAGTCTTTTGTAACTAGTTCAGAAGTCATGTCATGATGCTTAGACTGATCCCTCCTGCCTTCAGCATAAGGCACGATACACAGGAGAGAATTGAAGGGGGGAGCCCCCCAAATGGAAGTTCCTATTGACGTTTTGTGTTTATGTATCATTGCTGCTAATCGGACAGGCAAGCAGGGCGAGCGTCTTCCCTGTTTGTCAGTGCTGCTGGGAATCCAAACCCAGCAAGAACAGGGGGAGTTTATCAGCCCCGCTAGAGCCACTGCATTTGGCTGCTCTTTGTAAATGGCAGGAGAGCATCTTCCTTCTGTGTAGGGCAGAACCAAGCCTGAGCCATGCTGATGTTAAAATAATCCTTGATGTGTACATGTGAAATAGTTCGAAAGGAGGCAGCAAAGTCAAATGTCTTTGCAGAATGCTAAGGAAAGCATGAAAAATATTTCAGTACCATGATTTGTAGTGGAAGAAGCAGAGGGTGAGAAAGTGCAGGTTACTCTGTGTCAAAGGGCAAAAGAAAACATAATTATTGAAGAACTTGCTAAGATGGGAAGTCAAATATGCAGTGTTTAGAAAAGCAGTTATGTCCCTTGAATAGTTGAGATGGGATCAGCTAATTCTACCTCAGAACTAGTGTTGAGGGGGAGAAAAAACCCAGTTCTGTTCTGGTCCATTGAGTGCCTTAAAATAGTAGTGGTGCCATTGTGATTAATGCATGGCTGTGTAAAACTGTGCTGTATTCAAAATTACCAGAAATACTTCTTCATGCTTTTAAGCATCGCACCAAGCTATGATTCTGATGTAAAATCCTTACTAAGGGAGTTACATTTTGTTGAGCAGACAGAAGTACGGTTATGCTGGAGAACTTTTGTACAGTCGAGGTGCTATTTACCTGCTTTAAGGCTTTTAAAAAAATTATTATTAATTAAAAAAAACTAGACAGTTTCAACTCCATGATGTTTCACATCCTTAACCAGTCACACTGTGAAATTGTTGTCTAAAATGTTTTTAAATGTTTTTTTAATACATGTTATGCAATCTTGCCTGGTTTGGTCTTCCAAATCCACTAATCTAAAAAGCCAATAGCGAAACTCCTCTGTAAAGCAGATTTTTAGCTGTAATGCTAGTTCTGCTCTCAGACTCTTACCTTCTGTGGAGGAGCTAGAGAGCGGCATCGCATCTGGTTTTTGTGAAAACAAGGCCATCTCTTATCTGTTGCCAGTGCTCTCGATTAATGCACTTTGATCAGTGGCGTATGCCTTGTACTGATTTCATGGTGGCAGCTTTTCCATGCAAAACGTAGCGTGATCAATGAAGATTAACCCAGAAACCATACTTGGAAAACAACTGGTGCATTTGTTGACCACTTGATGGCATCACACAGTTGTCTGGAAACTAAACTGCTTTGCCAGTAGAGCAGTTTCGCTTGTGCGCTTGGCGCGAGAGAACTTTGTGTTTTTGTTTTAGACTATTAAAGACTGAGGAGAGCTATTAATGTGGTGCCGTGAATTAAGTGAAAGCCACAACTCCAGTTTTGAGAACTGTTTTCCTTCTCTATGATTTATCACTTTGGAATAGTTCATCTGCATAAACATGCACAGAAGAGTGCTCTAGATTGCTCCTGGTTAGCTCTTCAAGGATGGCTGCTAGTGAGTTGATAGGGACACAAAGAGCGGTGTTGTACACTGAAATGGCTTTTTGGTTTGCTTTTCCTGGGAAATGGCTTTTAAAGAGCCATTTTAGGGAAAGGGTAAATGCAGTTTTGTGTGTTGACTAGAGGTCCTATGCAATAAAAGTGTTTTGCAGCCTTCGTACCAAAACTGGGTTATCTGTCTGCATCAGCGCTCTGGGCGGTGGCACAGAGGAAATGGAGCCAGCTTCTGGCCCCAGGAGAAGCAAAGAGACATTGTGGCAAAGCAGCACGAGGAAGGTGATATGCACACTTAAATATGCACGATAATAATATGTACCTACTGTTTTTCAGGAATCTTTTCCTCATAACTGGTGGCCTACTGAGATGAACCTCATTATCTTAGGAAATGTGAGTGATGACATGCACCTGATTTTTGGGTCACAGAGTGTTTTGAGCTGGACTGCTGAGACTTTGACCTAAGCCGGAGACTGAGGTGTCCAGCTATGGGACTTTGCCCATACAATTTATGAAAAACTCTTTCTTTTTTTCTTTTAGAAGAAGTTACCAACTGCCTTGCCAGTCTTACTTCAGTTGCTAAGATTCAGTTGCTAAGATAAAATACTCAAGATGCCCTTATCTTGTGTTTTCTTAGAAAATAAAAGATAGTGAAGGATGTAGAAAGAATTCAGAAACAGGCTAAATGGTAATTATTCTATTTCTTCAATACATTGTCTGGTGTAATGGTTTTGGTTGGTAGTTATTAGGAGACTAAGTAGTGGAAAAAAACCCATGGAGGGCTCACAATGACAATTCCACTGCTAGCAAATACTATGGTTCCTCCACAGTTGCACTAAAAGGAAATATTTGAGCCTGCTACGGGTCAGCAATGAGCTTCTCTAATTTTCATCCATGCGTAGATGCTAATGATCCTCCTACAAGTTGGTTTTTATGTCTTTTAGCTTTGGCACTCTTAAGCATGTGATTTTAGGGACCATGGCCCCAGGTTTTATTGCTGTTGCAAAACACTTGTTAAGGACCTTCTGTCAAACATTTTTGCACGAGGGGAAAGTCATGCTCTGTCAACGAGGTTGTGTGTGCATGTCAGATTTTGAAGCTCTTCCTGGGCTTGCAAGCTGGCAGAAGGTGTGCTTGGCTTCTTGGAACTGGGGAGAGACCTGCACTGATTTATTGTGATTTCTTATGGAAATATTACATGTTTATTAATACAACTGTATTTCTTGGGGAGCCTCCAAAGGAAGGACGAATGCATAGCATGATATTGTGCCAGCGATGCAAATTCATTACGAATCATCTTCCTCAGTTAATGAAGCCACAGAGAAAGCAAACATCATAAGATGTAAAGTAAGGAAAACAGTGTTCTTTGGGAAACCCTGTTAAGTGAAGCCTGGGGTTGAGCAAGTGCTTAGATGACTAATTTTGATGTTGTCCGTAATTTGCCAATAGTAGGAGTGAATCTTTCTATAAATTGTATTTTGAACTGAAGTGTTTTCAGTGATATTCTTCAGATGATTCTATCATGTTGTCTGCCTGACGGACTGGTTTTGCACAAAAACATTTAAATTTTAAAGGCCTTTTGAGGCCTAAGAGAGTTAAAATGTAGATAGCTAAGAGTCTTGAGCCATTTTTCTGTGACCAAACTGGCTGTAGGCGTGTGCCCCAAATTCATAGAATTTTCTTGTGTGCTACAGCAGGAACATTGGAGTTTTGATTAGATATGTGTGAAAATGCTCACTTCAGTTAAAGATACAACTTTTCAGCTTTCTAAAATGATAAGTTTTTATCTCGTAGCTCTCTGCTATTCTAGCGTTCCACCCCGACATTGTTATGTGTATCCGTTTATATAAAAACTGGCTAATGAACCAAATCGGTGAGTAGATTTTGTACGTGTGAATAATACAATAACTAGTTCCTCGTGTGTTTATTTGTATATAGCCTGTGATATTCTGTATCTGCTCGCTAGGCCAGTTGGTAGATTTGCTAACCATGCACTTTCAGCAGAATAAATTACAGGCTTTCATAATATCATGGAATGTTACAATTTAGGTTCCCAAAATAGATTTTTTTTTTCCTCCTATTTCCTCACCCTAAATTTGCTGTGTTCTCTGAAATGTGATGTTTTAATAAAATGAGTTTTTTTCCTCCTGGTTTTCAAAGATAAGCAATGTGAAAAATTAGTTTCCTGCCAGATTGACTGAGACTGTAGTATGGAGGCCTCATCTCTGCAGGTTGAAACCCAGTTACAACCACTTAAGTGCCTACTTTGTTAATCATTTCCTTGCAGAGCGCTACCCCAGAAAGACCAGGTCTGTGCAGCATGGCTGGACTTTCATTCTCTTGTCAGATTTGCAATTCTCTTCTTTCATCTGAAAATATTTCCGAGCAAGAAGGCAGCAGTCTGTCAATTTTCAAACAGTGGAATTCCTTTAAATGTCAGCTATTTGTGATTAGGATGATTCTCCATCTGCAGTGTGCTAAAGAGCTCCTAAGGGTTAGTCAAACTGAAAAAGAAGAAAAAATTTCCGGTAAAAATAAACCCCCAAACAATTCTGAGAGGATTTATCAAATATGATCAGATGGTGTCCAGAGTGGGTAGGACCAGCTATAGTGATCCACAGAAGTGAGAGACAGAAAGGCGTTGAGGCTGGAAGAGGCAGTGTGAATGCTGGTAGGTGGATTTATTGTTAGATCTGAATTAGCGTGGCAGCTGGTCTGTCGATAATTGTGGAAACAAAGGAACAAGTTTCTGCCCTTCTCTAAATAATAGGAAACTGCTGAAAGGGAGACTGAAAGATGGTCATATTGTCATGTTGCCAGGAGCAAGATAACAGGTTTTCTTGGGTGTTTTGATTCTCTGCAGTTTGGAGAGAGAGGGATCTAATTACAGAGAGATCTGAGCTGAAGCTCTTAGTGCAAATATTCCTCTGAAGACAATGCCAAACCAGGACTTTGCCATCTGCACCTGGCTTCAGAGGGAGGGTGGTGGTACACGAGGCGATGGTAGAAAAGTGAGACCTTAAACGTGACTGCAGCAAAGCAGAGTTCTTGCATCCTCTCCTGTGCAGTGAGGACTCCCACTGATTAAAAGGTCATACGGGTAAGGTGCAGTCTGAAAAAGAATAGCTGCTCTTCCAGGCTGAAGCATGGTCTTAATTGGGGAAGACCAGAGTTAGATGTGGGCCACAGAACAAGAGAAGAGTTTAGACTGCATTGCTGTGATGGAAGAGTCAAGTTAGACAAATGGATGTTAGAACATGCCCAAAATGTATTAACCTGTGTCACTGCTGCCAACGTTGTGCCAGAGAGGGCACAGAAAAGCAAAATGGAAAAAAAACCAAAGCAGTAGATTGAGAAGAACTCTGACGGTGTCTTGAGGAACTCTGTAATGGAAATAACAGGTCAAGATGTAAAATGTCGAGCAGATGAGGAAAGGGGGGTTTCTGGGAACGACTTCAGAAGAATTGGTTAGGAGAGATACTTCAAACTGGTTTAATCAATAATCTGGGAAACTTCAGTGAAATCCAAGTATAATCTTGAGAGACTGTTGATGGACGCTAACGTTCATTAACTACCATGATGTAATTCAGTCTGCTCAGATAGAGGAATGCAGATTTATTCTTCAGGTAAAGATGGGGTGATGTGCATGTTTTCAGCACATTAACATGCTCATTTCTTGCTGTGTGTCTTGTAGGATGTTGGCATCTTCTTAAAATGAAGGCTGATGGTGATGAAAGCATTTAGTACAGTGAACTAATAACTGTTGCTGTGCATATAGCAGTGAAATCTGGAGGCAGCACTGCTAGAACATTGTCATTTTTATCTGTGGAGCAAATACTTCAAAGGCACGATTTCTTGAAACTTATGTAACTACATCTACAGGATAAATAACTGTAAAAATTTCTTAGTTTATAACAATCTGAAATTGATTATAACTACAACTGTGGTAATTGAAGATCACTAAAGTTCCCAAAGTGTTTTGATTCTTTTTTCCCTTATGTTAGTAGGTTGACATGAACCAAGGCACTTCATATCTCTGAATTTCAGTTTCAAGGGAATCAAGATGGGGGTTATGAAATTCATGTGCAAAAATTGCAGGTTCTTTTGAGTGCTTAAGAAGCTGCAGCTGCCATTCAGAGGCAGTGATTTTCTCAGTCATGTAGTCAGGGATGCTTGATTGTTGCAGAAAATCCGTAGCTAGTATGAAGTAAACCAGGAAATTACACTTCTTTTCTCCTAAGTTTTGTCTATAAGAAAATACAAGTA
>NW_010433319.1:0-18247 GCF_000710305.1 Buceros rhinoceros silvestris | reverse complement strand
TTGTTTATAAGAAAATGCAAGTGTTTTGGGGGGGGGGGAATGGTCACCAGAGTTTTCTTCTGGGATTATATAATCCTTGAGCGATCTCTTGCTAAGGATTTTGAGATGGCTTGAGCATTAGTGAGGTTTCTTTATGAATTGAAGTCTGTTTATATAGTTGTTTTCCGTTGTGTCACTCATGTAGAAAGTAATACTGCCTTACGTGCTGAAAGATTATTCTTACGCTGCAGTGTTAGAAGTGTGGAGAGGTTGAGCTTTTGGAATCCATTGTATTTTTATATAGTGAAAGTCCTCTATTAGAAATCTGACATGTTCTGTTTCACACTCTGTAATTTGACTAAAGAAAGCAATTCAGAACACGTGAAACCTTTTTTCCTTAGTCATTCCAGGTTTATATTGCCTGCTATCCTATCTCCAAACAGAGAGGCAGAAGGAGATAACACTTACCGTGTAGCATATGCTTTCAGTCAGAACATAATCAATTGACAAAATATCAGAATGTAGCAGCATATTGACTAGTTCTTCATTTTAACCCATTGATGCAAACTGCAAAACGCTGGGAAAACGCCTCGGCCACAAGAGTCTTAGCTGAGATGGTTCCGCGGTGTTGGGTGGGCTGTGCTGGGAGGTAAGGATGCCCTTCTGCTGTGGTCTGTCACATCTCTGGTCTTTTTGCCGCTTTTGAGCGTCAACGGCTGAATGAAGTTCTCTTCATACCCCACTGGTGACCAGCTCTGTATTCCCCAAAGAAGTGATCCTGTGATTGCAGCCTCTCATCAGGAAAGAAAAGGCTTTGTTTTTTCTATTCTCCTGTCTGCTTTGCAAGTAAATAGTTCCTTCCATGGACCTGTGTGACTTGTTTCTCTCATCCTCGGTGACAGTGGAGCTCGCTGGTTGGTGATCTCTGCAGGGGTTTATAGCGCAGCTCTGCTGTTCTCTCCCTCTGCTCCCACTTCTCTGTTCCCTCCCCTACTGTGACTAAATAAATTACCTGTATGACATGTTCAGTTTTCTCTGGCAAGAAGCCTGGGAAATCAAATCTGTTCCCGAGCCTGGGTCTCCCATTTGGCGAATGTAACAGCCTCCCTGCTGTTAAATCAGGTCAGCTCTCAGGAAAAACAAAGAACGGTTTCATAGGACTATAATCAACACAGAGTAAATTTAGATAATGCAGCTAGCATATGTTTATTGTAAAGACCATCAAGGAAATAATTTTAAAAGCACTTCATCTTTCTCTGTTGCGTTAGGGTATATGTTGAACGTTCTGTGCCTAGAGAAGATCAAACATTTTCTTTCTGTTATCCCATATCAAAGTGAAATACATTTATTTTCTGTCTGGTATGAGAAGATACATGGTGAAATGGCTCAGTGGCTGCAGAAACAGTCTTACATATTTAATTACTGGGGCTTTATGTAATTAATATTAAATTGATAATGACCTGCTAATTACTATTAATTATTCATAACCTGTTCAGTCACTTTGATTTTTTTTTTTTTTTTTTTCCGCTGAAAGAGAAGATGTACTTTAAGTGTTTAGAGGAGGGGGAACAAAAATCCTTTTAATACCTTGTGTTCTGTTTTTCTACCTTTCCGCTTTTTTTTTTTTTTTTTTTTTTTTTCCCGCTGAAAGAGAAGATGTACTTTAAGTGTTTAGAGGAGGGGGAACAAAAATCCTTTTAATACCTTGTGTTCTGTTTTTCTACCTTTCCGCTTAGTCTGTTTCCAGGCAGTGGGTCAGGACTGGGCAGTGGCAGTATCTCTCCTGTGTTACCAGACACGTGTGCCCCGGCTGTCCTGAAGCACATGCCACATGTGGGCAGCAGCTTTCTCGTGTGTCACCTTGTGCGGGAGAGGCACCAGCTCAGCCAGCCTCCCCTCTCCAACTGGAAACTGAGTTTTCTGCTCAGCTACTCTGCACATCCTGGAGGGACTCCGAGTTCTACCCCAGAGGCTCTTTCATTTTTCCCGTTAGCAAGTTCAAACAGAGTGTGGCAGGGCCATGGAGCATCTCCAGTCACTTCCTGCCTGGCTTTATTGTGGCGAGCCTCTGTCCCGGGAAGGCAGAGTGGCTGGTTTCCTTTGGGCAGGCTGTGCTCATGCAGGTGGTTGCTTGGGGACTGAAATAGCTCCCGAAACCCTGAGCTCCCCCCAGCCCTCTGCAAAGGAGGAGAGGAGTAGGAGTCCCAAGCACCCTTAGGGGGTCCTTGGGTGTGGTGCTGCTTTAGCTGCTCCTAGGGGCCAACTTCATTGCTGCTTATTCAAGAGGGTTAGTGAAAACAGGCATCAAGAGCTGCCTCGTAGTCTTATACAGTCTTACTACCACCACCACTGGCTAACTAGCTGCTGAGTGGTCCTTGCCTGGAAACGTTTGCCAGCCCCAGCTGAGTATCTGGTTGTCATACCTGAAGGAGTGCTGGGCAGAGCGAGCTGTGCGAGAAGCTGCGGGTGTCCTGAGCCGCAGAGCAAGGCTGCCCAGCCGGCGTGGCCTGGGCTTCAAACGCACCTACTGCTTCATTCTCAAAAGCAGATGGGCTCCAGCCCATATGCTGTGTTTTTAAATGGTACGTGCCTTTCCAGATCTTTGAAAGACAGCTGCAGTGTTGTTAATAGTTGTTTAGTCATTCATGAGCTGCCTTTGTTCTAACAAGCGCCTTTGTTTCGTTGTTGCTGAGACACACAGAGAATGTTTCTCCATCAATTTAAAAATTCTTCAAAACTGGGTTGTGTAAGACAAATCCTTGAAACTGCAATTGCCCTTTACTGTCCAAAGTCTTCATCCATTGTGCACCACAAAGATCGAGAGGTAAAAGCAGTGAAGTGGGGTTTAAAAGATGGGAGTTCAGTTCCTGCTTCCACCAGGAATGACCTGAAGCATGGGGCCGTAATCTCCATCAGCTCCTGTCTGAAGAAGTGACAGTAGTAGTGTTATCTGTCCTCAGCTTTGTCTTATTGGGACGGACTGGAGATACTGTCTTCTGCCGGAGAGGTGCAGGACCTAGCTCTGAAAGGTGCCGGCCGATACTGTAATGTAAATCATTTCAGCTCTGTGCTAGAAGCAGGGTAAAGCCTGCCTCGGTCCCTTGTCAGCACCTAGGTTGGCCAGAGGAATTGTTGGGTTTGTTCTAACCCTGCTTTATTTTTTGTCTTCTCCAGCCTGTGACCTGATGACCCTGGGGATCTTAGCCTTAGTGACGTCCACTGGTTGTGCCTCGGCCAATGCCCTGCAGTCCCTGACGGATGCCATGCACATCCCCCACCTCTTCGTACAGCGCAACACAGGTGGGTCCCCACGCACCGCCTGTCACCTGAACCCCAGCCTGGAGGAGGAGGAGTACACGCTGGCTGCCCGGCCACCGGTCCGCCTCAACGACGTGATGCTGAAGTTGGTCACGGAGCTGCGGTGGCAGAAATTCATAGTGTTTTATGACAGTGATTATGGTAAGTGAAGCGGAGGATTTCAGGTGCTATTAAATTGATTTCTTTTGAACTGGGAGATGGAGAGGAAGCTGTAAAGGGAGGGGGAAATGTAACTTGCTGGCTTCTTCACTGACAAAAGGGAGTGAGTTTCAAGAGGATGCAGGTCTTTGGTTTGAAAGAAAGGTTGCTGTGAAAACTAATTCTCAGACAAACAGCAAAGTTGCTTAGCAACACCTACCAAGACAGCTAAAGTTTGAATCATCTTGCTCTTTTTCAGTAAAATATTAATAAAGTGTTGACATTGATTGGCAGGGGTCACATAGCTGTGCAAGGAAGTTCAACTCGGCCTCTACCCATTCCCAGAAAACAGTTTCTGTCAAAGCTAACTACTGATCTCTTTAAAAATTAATTTCCACAATAACTATTACCATTTCTTCTTTTCACATGCTTCCTCACACTCTTCTCCATTTGGACTAAATTTGGCAGTGGTATTCTTCCTGGCATTAAACCAAAAGGTAGAGTTAGCATTTTCACTACATCTGATGCATTTTAGTCATCAAAATTTTTACTTTGGGCCGAAACTTGAGGAGAAGGAGTCTTTGCCCAAGTAAATTTAGTACCTTAGGCTGGGCGTAAAGAATCAATGAAAAAATAAACTGTCATTATGCCAAGCTCTGAGTGAAACGGAACTGTGTGCATAATTTTTGTTATCCTCCTTCCCCCAGCCCTTCTCAACTAATATCAACTCTGTGCCGTATGTTTGACTCACAGTATTTTCAGCATTCTCATCTTAGGATATAGGATTTGTAATGGAGAAAATAAATTTTCTATGGTATCGTTTAAAACCCTGCAAACACTTCTGGTGTAAAATCTGATGCGTAAGCATTTACTGTGGTGTCTTACTATGAACAGAATACAAAGAAAGGAAATTAAGGTTAAATTGCAGTTCAAAAAATAATCTTGCATATGTATAAAAATACAGTTTAGGTTTTATACCTAGTCCATAGTTCCATCGCCACAAAATAGATCTTTATTTGCATTCTCCCTATAATGACAGATTTTCAGTGGTGAATCAAAGAGAAATAACATCTTTGCTTTTGAAGTTGGGCTAATCCTGGTTTAAAACAAAACAAAAAGGCTGTGCCAAGGGTCCTGAGCTTGAACGAGTTCTGAACCTCTTGGGTGCAGCTTTCTGTTCTCAGTTGTCAGAGATGTCACTTGCTGTTTCCTCAGTGGGGAGATTGAAGATGATGATGAGGGTGATTTCTGAAGTGGGAAATCAACTGAGGCTGTAACATCCTTTTAATAATAGAGAGTTATTTTAGGCATGAGAGGAATGCCATGATACTGTGGAGTTAATCTGTAGACCAAAAAAATCTAGCAACCCCACAAATAAACTGCCATGTAATTGCTGTCCTGCCCAATGAATGCTTTGAAAGCAAAAACCCACAAGGGATGTGGTAGGTGTTTTTTTGGGTGGCCTTCTGGCAGTGATGAGAAAGTTGGTACGTAGCAGAGGACTAGGCTGGAGAAGTTAAAATTATTCTAACAGTTATTTCCAAGAATTAATTTTATCTCTTCCCTTTCCCACGAACTGACCCTCAGTCTGTACCAGTGAGACACACTAAAAGGGGGCGGAAAATGGCCACAGGCATTCCGCTCCTTGCAGCGGAGAGCGTGTTGCGTACTGCAGTTGCCCATGTGTTGTTTCCTCTCCTCCTCCCCTCAGATATGACAACTGTCCTACACTAATTCCACTGGAAGAATAAGAACTTGGTGGGAGGAGTTTCTGTCAAGAATCCAGCTGAACCTCGTCAGTGCCGGGCAGGCACTGGTGAGCAGGAGGTCAATAACCAAGCTCCCAGGGTATTGTATGCTGAGCCCCAGGCATGCCTGTTGCCCTCAGGAGATACCTTCAGCAGGGCTGTGCTTACACATCTCCAGCAGCACTTCCCTGCTCAGTGTGCGGGAGTCACTTAAGGAACACGCCTATGATTATGGAGAGTTTCCAGTATGAGGCTTCTGTGGTTTACTGTAATAAATGGTCCTTCTCTGTCTGCTCTCTGAAGTTAGACTATTCCCACAAGTAATGTTTTATTTTGCCCATCTGCTGATCTCTAAAAGCCAGCCAATACCTTGGTTTTCTCCTTGTGGAAACTGTCAGGTTTCCTAAAGACACCATCACTTTGCACAACTGAAAAGCCCCGTGTTTACAGTAACGCTGTGCTATGCTGGAGCTGAAAATTATTTACCTCATAAATTACTTGTCCCATATCAGACACATGTTTTGGATCACAATTTCTGCACTGGCTAAATTAAGGAAAAGTAACACATTTGGCAATCAGAAATAAAGAGCAGTCACTGAACGGGCTCACGAGCCCCTTAAATGTGTTGTGCTTATGATAAAATGCCCCTTGTTTTACACGGAAGGTGTTTTTTCCCAGGAAAGACATGGATGTTTTAAAGGAGGAGATTGCTGATGGAGGTGGTAGAAGTAGGGGACAAACTGTGGCATTCCACCTAAACCAGCTCTTAGATTTTGTCACTTGTGGTGAAGGAAATGGATGATAGGAAGAAATGGGTAAATAGCTTGATTGTGGAGGAGTGACCTGTCCAGACACCAGACTTGATAGCTGCAGCATTCCAATTCTCCTCTACGCTACCTTGTTCTGCTGAGCAGTGCCAGTGGGCAAAGGTCAGCTCATACAGGTTCATGCAGCTCTCCTGCATTGGTGTAAGTAAATGTAAGGGTTCATAGAGCTGCTGCATCTTCATGACTCTGCCCTTGTTCTTCCACTTCTCTTATTTATGGTTTGTGCCTAATTTCGGAAGGTGCAGGGAACTCTGCTCCCCGCTGATCACAGTGGGAGCTTTCTGCGGGTGGAGCTGCTGCCTGGTGTGAAAATGATGGCTAGGGACTACAGCAATTCCAGTCAGTCATAGCTGAGATACAACAAGTCTTCTGTCTTGCTAATGTGTTGTAGAGCTGTTGGAGCTCCAGGCCAGAAGGACAGAGTATGAGCCCTCTCTCTGTCTCTGCTATGTCATCTGGAGAAGGCTTTCTAGCCTTCCTGTTCCCATCTGTGAAATGGAGAGAAAACCCTTCCTCCCAGTGTGACTGGACTGGTATTTGGAGTTTCTTTAGAAATTCTTTAGGCAACAGAATTGTTATATTCAGGAATAAGGCAATTCTAGCAAGAGTTCAAGGGACCAGGGTCATGTTAAATGCATTATTTTACTTTAAAAGTCTGAAAATCCCATCCTAAGTCATGGTAATTAATACTAGTTTTCTGAGAAAGTAAATGAATTGACTTTAAGTTTGTCAATGGCTGTCAGATGGTGCTCTGTGGAACTCAGTCGACCCACCTGTTAAAGAATGTGCAACAGAAATCAGACCTGTAGTGTCATCCTAAAAACCTTCAGTTGTTTTGAATTCCTTTTTCGCTTACAGGAGCATCTTTTATGTCTCCACATACATTGCATCAGTGTGTAAAGGCCTGCTGGGAAGTTTAATATTTTATTTTGCTGACCTCCTGGGTGTAGAAGCATCAGTAATCAAATTTTCTGACAGGAAAATTGGTAGTGTGGCAAGCTTCATGAAGAATCTTACTGAGCTCTAAAATGACTATAGGTTAAAAGCAGTGAATGCTGCCCCTGGTAAGATGAGGTTGGGTAATGAAGAGTTGAAAGTGCGCTTCTAGGGTAGGCAAATAAACAGAGGAAGGACTTGAGAAGGATTTTGGAAGCTGGATGTGAAAGTGAAAACACTGAGGAATACCGAGTCATAGCTCTTACATCCCTTTTCAGAAATATGTTTTCACTTGATTAATCTTGCTGTTGAAAAACACCTTGTCTCTGTAGTTCTGTGGAGTCTCTCTGCTTTCCTGTGCACATGTGCACATACCCGTGTTAAAAAAAGGTGAAACAGAACGTTTGGAGTTTTTACGGCTCTGTTTTGTCAGTGGAAGTGGTGTTAGATCTGTGAAAGGGAGCTGTAATACTTTATTCTTAATTTTTGGTGTTGGTAAGTTGCCTGATTAAGAAAGGTGTTGTGCAAAAGTATTACAGAAGAAACTGCTGAAGAATTTTGGACCTTTCAAATCTGTCTGTGCAGCTTTGTTTTTATGGGGAAAAGAAACCCAAACACAATTTACTGATTTATAAACAATGTTCATTTTTAATTGTTTTTTTGGTAAGATGAGAGATTCTTCCCCATTATGATCATTGACACCTTGCTATGTAGAAAGAACTTGGTTTTCAGGGTGAGTTTCGTGGGAAGTTCTGTTTCCTACAGCAATGACATGGCAGCATCACGGCTGGAACCGCTGCAGAGAAGCTTGAACTGGACTTGTTGGGTTTGGCTGATAAAATGTCTGGAATTTAAGCAGCCAGCTAGGGAGAGCCATCACTTCTTTACGGTCATCAGTCTGCAACAGCAATGGCTTGGGGAGGAAATCTTGGACGTCTCTGTGCTGCTGTATGAAATGATGGAGGAATAGAGTGAGCGTATGCACATCTTCATCCCACAGGGAAGAGAATCCTCTGAGCATTTATTCTACCCAAATTTGTAGTTATTTGTGCATAGCCAGGGGTATGGGATGTCTGGACTCCAGGCAATTAGAAAATCTTCAGCTTCTACCTGGAAAAAAATGATGACTTCCCTGTGAAAAGGGTGTGTCTTACAATATACTGTATAATCACCATTGCTGCTGCGGAGGATGCCAGGAAAGAGAGATTTCAGCCAAGTTCTTCAAGTCCCATGGGGAGTTTGTGGTGCTGTGGGGTAGAGGAAAAAATTGACCTTTTGGCTCTTATGTTGAATTTGATCTGGAAGCTATTGACAAAATGGCCTTGTGTGTTCCCGTATTCATTCTTGAATTACTTTTCTGACTGTAGCAGCACTTAAAGTAATTGGCCAGCTTAAATTATTAAGCATGGATTTTTGTCATTTTTGATAGTATTTTTTTATTTAGTAATGCATCGCAGTATATAACACTAAATGTAATTAAAGACATTCCATTTCACTTCAAATTATTACTTATTAATCTTAGTACTTTGACTTTTAAGGTATATGAGTAAGCGTGCTAATAACAGAAGTCAGTCATCCCCCACTTTAACCCCCCATAACCCCTAGCACAGGCTGCGCAGGCAGTGGACAGGGGTTGTTTTCCGTAAAAGCTGTTCCCTACATACTTCTAGGGCAATGCCTGATAGGATACACTAAAACTCTTCAAGTCTTTATTCTGAATGAGTGCTTTCTTAGCCTGCTTGCAAGTTCAGTGGTAGCAGAAGCCAGTCAGAGATCTTTGGACCAACAGTTTGGGCAGTTCCAGGCAACTTGCTTGCTCATAAATTTCAGGCAAGTTAAGGAAATAATTTCAACTTTTTGAATAGTTTGAAGAACAGTTTGCAAAGAGAAGATGCAAGTGCTGTGAGGTGATGCGTTTAAAGAGGAAGTCTTGTGCTCTTTATTAAAAATATTTTTAAAATCCACCTTTATTTTAAAAGACTTCACATTCATGAAATAATTAAACGAAAGGCTTTATTAGAAGCAGTTTTCCACTGGTTTTTCAGCTCAGTCATCTGCTCAAAAGTGATTATGAATCTACTCCTGAAAGCATTCATTGTGCATTCTTCACTGTCTCCTTTTCAACTCATTGTTAACAGTTAGGTGAACAGTCTCCAGAATCAGCTCTGCAGAAACCGTGGCTGTTGGTGACTCTGTGTTTTCCTGCTTTATATTCTGAAACAGAGAAATGTTTCATAATAGAGCATACACTGTCTAAAGAAAGTGCAAAGTTCAGCAGCCTGGAACTGGAGGGTGCAAATTAATCTGTTTTGAACAGAGAGGTGTTTGAAAATTGCAGATGTCATTGCAGAAGGTCCTAAGCTCCTGGGCTTTCTTTCCCTGACTGATGGTAGTTTGACTTGACTTCTCAAGCTATGGTGTAAGGCTAAACTGTGTGTTTAGGCATGTGGCAAGGAGAAACATAACAATGATTTGGTGTGCTTGAGCAGGGCATCCGAGGAACTCGTTCCAGATTTCACATTTGTAAGAGAATGAATCATTATACACCCGCGTAGAAATTGTTCAATGAATGCTTAGCTGGAAATGGAACAGCAGGACGATGTCCTGGAGGATGGATGTAGGGCTTCATGGTGGTGACACCATCATTCTAAGAAAATATATTCAGATATCTCAATGTGAGATAAGCTTTGGTGAAGAAGTTCCCAGTCTCTGTTGTCTTTCATGGGAAGCAGTAGGGGAGAGAATTTTTGTATGTTTTTATATATATATGCACACACATATATATTTATGTTTGGATTTCAAGGGAGGTGGAGAAGCAGTGTGTGTATATTTACATACGCATATGAGTATAGACTGCTGTGTAAATGTATACATGAGTCATATATGGAATGAAGGAAACACATTTCTGCTGTTCCCTCCCTGCCTTTGCCCGGTCCTTCCCAGTAATCTGTCTGATGGCGCTCTGGGTAGGACTTTGGCTTCCTTCCCGGATGGAAATGGTTTCATAACACTTGGCATGGCTTCCCATCACTGCTTTCTGTCTTTCCTACGGAGACAGAAATCCCATTCCTTCTCCTCACGCTTCTTGTATTAAGATACTGTAGGTTTTGAATGTCTTTTTCTTAGGGTTAAGTTTTTTTGTGGGTCTGCTGGCTTTCTTCAGCACCCATTCAATACACTGAGGCGAGTGCTTGGGCCAGGACTCTTCCTTTTGTCTGCTGATCGATGATAAACAGTGAAAGAACGTACTCTGAAGGATTCTTTTTGTTTCTCCTCTGCTTGTAAAGCATGTTGACTGAGTGTATTAGAGAAGAGATAAGATTATTAGTCATTGTCTTCATAGAAGGATTTAATATTGAGGACCACAATGAATGTAAACTCCTGAAATCTTTTTAGAGGATTGGTAGGGAATTTATATTTATATGTTTATAGAGCCCTGAGGCTCAAAATGGTTTTCTACATATTGTGTGGCTATCAAAAAATATGCGCTATTACTACTCCTGCACAGTATTCATATGCTTGTGATATATTCGTGTAGTTGTAAAGTGGTAGACTGCTGCATTTACATATACATATAATATGGAGCAGAATTATTAGAACCAGCTTTTTGTTCACTATCTGAGAACTGGAAAGATTGCATTTAAATATAAAGCCATAATTTTTTTTTCTCCTCCTTCTGTCTGAAAAGACATGACTGTAAATAGTCTCTTCTGCAGTGATCTTTGTGGAGTATGAAGTACCAGACCGTGAATTAAAACGAACACAAGGGCCGTTCTCGTAGCCCTCATGGAAATGCGAGATAATATTTATTTTGTAACAGCACGCAGGAAAACAAGATTCTTCTCCTTATCCCAAAAAAAAGGCAGTGATCAAGAAGGGTTAGCAAGGCTTGACTGGTTTTTCAGGTGGAGGTGAATGAAACTAAGATAAATTACATAGTCTGTCTAGGAGGTTATTAGATCAGGAGATGGTAGGGAATGAAGAAATGTGAATTCCTGTCAGCAGCACACTCTTGGGATTCACAGTGTGCAAGTTTCCATGTCAATGCTCCCTCTCTTCAGGACGTAGTTGATGTGAAACTGTGAGGACTCCTTCATCCCTGTGGATCTCAAAGCACTTGGAATTGTGTGGGCTCAGAGCAGAACCACAAGTTGTACACTGAGGCAATACTGGAGTCATCTGTGTTAGCCACTACCTCTACAACTCTGCAACGAGCTGTCCATTCAGTGAGGTGCTTCTATCTATAGCACCTGAGCAATCTCGCAGCACGCTGCGAGATACGGTAGCTGTGCTGGTGCCGTAGCAGAAAAACTGCAGAGACAGGGGGGTGGGGGGGTGGGGGGTTGGACCACCAAGACACTTGTATAACTATAAACTAGGCATCTGACTTTGATTTCTTCTTTTTAACACCTGTCCGTCTACAGCTACACAAGGTTCCCTTCCTGGCCTCAAGTGTGCCAAGGTGGCAAAGTTTGGCTCTTCCTTGAATTGTGCTGAGCAGGGATTTTGCATCTTCTGTGTTTACATTCTGGTGTATTTAATGTTTAGATCTATGACTCCAGGAGTCATCTTAAGAGTTTCTTCAGTCATTTTAGAAGCAAATGCATCATTAGACTCTGAAGATTTAAATAGAAAGTGGAGTAAAAAAAGGCCTCTTCAGAGTCAGAGCCCATTAGGAATGTAATCTGGATGTCTGAGTTCCACTGGAGAGTGATTTAGCATTTATCATGTTGTTATAGTATTTGTTTAAATGAAAATAATGCATTATTGTTTTGTGTACAAATTGAGAAAATAGGATTAGTCTCATTACTGGGGAACATTGAGTCCTATGGAGATCCTTTTTAATACTGGATATTTTGTTAATGTATCTCTCACTTTAGTAGTCAAGACCCAAATAAGTATTTCTAACAAAAACACATGGGAGAACTGTGGAGAGCTTCAAGAAAGAGACAAAAATTGAGTGGGGACATCCCTCACAATTTTATCAATGATTTCCTGCTGTGTGAGAGCTGTGAATGGAAACATAGCTGCTGTAATGCTCTTTGGAGGCAGCAGTTCAGCTCGTCAATTTGAGGGTGCTGCTGGGGTCAGGAACTATTGACAGTCCTCGTTTCCCAGCAGCCTGTCTCATCTACCCATAAGAATCAAATCTTTGGCTGGATAAATCTTCAGCTGTCACACAGCAGATGTAGAAGGGAACTCGGGATAGGAATTCAGCTCTCTATATTATGGGTGGTGTGAATTTCATCCTCAAGGCAATTGTGATTTCCCCTGGTCTGCCACTGGCTACCGTTTGCTTTCATCATGAGCAAAATACCTTCCTGGGAAAGCAGCCATGCGGAGTGAGGGAAATAGAGAAACCATGCCATGGAAGAGTGGTCGTTATGCTTATACCAAAAGACCAAGGAATACTCTTGTCCCTGAAGTACAAAATGCCTTCCTTGTGTAATGGACCATAACCCAGAGATCTCATTTGTCCTAATGCAATTCCTTGGTGGTTTTGAAAGTCATTTTGCCTTGGCCCACCACTATTAATATTTGACATTGCCATTATCAGGAATTAAGATATATCTTGTCTTCCAAAAGCCTTATTACAACATTAAGGGAACTTTTGAAGAAAAGACTAATCCATTAATTAGAACCACCTTCTCTGTAATCACCTTTATCCTTCAAATGACAGAATCTTTACAGGAAGGAACTGTCTTCCTTCCATTTATTTTTGTTGGTAGGAATATGACTCCCCCCTGCCATGGGAAAGTAATTGAAGGTTGTATTCTGGCATTGTATTCATAACTCGGCGCAGCCTGAGCACCAACACCTACTGGATAACCCACCAGGCACTTGTGTAACACATATCCTGTTGGCTGAAGGAGCAGCAGTCTGTCTTAAATCTGAGTGTAGAGCTTCCCTGTTGCTCTGCATTAAGGGTGCTGTGCTATGATTACCTTGTATGGAAGTATAGATGAGCCCATCAAATTTCATTTAAAAAAAAAAAAAAAAAAAAAAAAAAAAAAAAAAAAGCAAACGAAAAACCCCCAACCCTAAAAGCAGCTTGGTCTGCAGATATTTGACTCCAAATGACAGTTCTGTGCCCAAAGTGCACCCTCCCTTTAGCAAGTAGTATTTGTTGATATGCTCTGTCTCTGCTGTGCAAGGTGGTGTCTGTGTGGTGGTTTCTATCTTTTATTGTGTCCCATCTTGTGCAGCCATGTAAGTCTGGACAAGTTGTAATTAAGTGAAACAATATATTATGGCATTAAAATGGGAATCACAACGGCAGCCTTGGAGCGGGAAGGGTGGAAGACAAAAGGGGGCTCAACAGATTATCAGCCACTTAGCAGGGTTGACTGAGTACTGATGCCAGGTATGTTTAGGTTTCCTTTCTCTCAAACGCTACATACACCATTGGAAAGGAACAAAATTCCAAATCATGGTAGCAGAAGGGGTTGGAACCCAACAGACAAGCGAGTTTGGCAAGTGAAGCCACCTTCTCAGTAACCACAGGCAGGCTGTGGAGAGCTGGTATGATAGGCGTAGTGTCACTAGGGGATGGAAGTGGTTCTTGGTGGAATCTTGGACTGTCCTCTCCCTGTTTGAATTAGTGTAAGTGCAGCCAAGTTCACTGTGGATCTGATTCTGCTGTGCAACAGTAGCAGACAGAAAAATAACTAATTAGCAATAATAGAAAATCCCTAATGTTTTTTGGTTACATCAGAGAACAATAAAACATTTAGGGCCTCTTCAGACAGTTGGAACAGAAAGCCACTTGATGGTTTATAACATGATGTAGTTGAAAAAAAGCTCTTACTAGACTTGAGAGGCAAGAGAGAGAACTGCAAAGGTAGCAGTGAGGCTTGTCTCCTTCCCTTTATGGGCTTTAGCTCGTGCAGCGAAGGTGATAGAAGAGCTTAGTTTCACTAACTCAACACAACGTAGTTGCTATAATTAAACAAAAAATACAGTGTAAAAATTAAATTAACTTCATTTTTGGGAGGAAGGAGAGAAGGAAGTTTGTTTTGTAGACTGAGATCTCTTCTTGTTTAAAGAATCTGGTTTTGGGTGCCTTTAATAAAGAATGAAGATGAAAGCTTTATCACCTTTTTCTCTAATTATGCAAGAACTGATGTACCAGTGTCACTTTAGATGAGTGAACAGTCTCCTTGAAATCCAAATATAAATGAATCATCACAGGAAGGGATTCAGAGGATTTATAGCCTCCCTAAAAGACTCAGAATGGCCCCTGAGTTTAAATCCTGCCACAGAAAGCTGTGCTTGGTGTGAGGTACCACCTGCATGAGGCGCTTCTACGCGGCAGAGCCTTCTACCATCCATGCCAGGAGGCCCATGAAAGAGTATCGGCTCCTATCCTGCAAAACGCAGGGATGTGCCAAGTGCTCTGTCTTTAGACTGAAGCGAGGGACTGTGAAGGCTAAATACAACCTCAAACACGTATGACCATTTGCAGATTATTTTGTTGAATTCTACTTGGTTCCTTAAAAATACGGTGTCTGTGATTGGACTCTGAATGTGTGAGCCCATCTGTCAGCCTGCTTGTGTTCTGAATAATGCTGGTCTTGTTGACCAATTCCAAATCAATCCAATATGGCAGAGGCCTCAAGCCTTCTCTGGAAGTTTTGATAAAGTAGGTGGGTCAATGCAAGAGAGCTCCAAATCCCTGCTGTGCAAAAGGTTGCACCGTGAACTCAATTGCAAACTATTAGACAGCAAAGAATCGACCCAACAGCAGTGGGTCCTCGGTTAGGATCGACATCACGGAATTCCTGAAAAAAAAGGGTCTCATAGAAGATTCAAGGGTACTTAAAGGTTTAATTGGTAAACACGAGGTATTCCAGACGTCGGGCACGGTCACGGGACTCCTGACTGCTATTACTCACCAAAGAGTTTGTTTCTGATGTTCCAGTGTTCAAGCCTTTTTGTGCATTGATTAACCTTCCATATTTCACCTTCCTCAGGTGATGTCAGGAAGACTTGTTAGCGTTATATTGAATAACAGATTGGGATGGAGTAAACCATCCCTAAAAGAGTTCTAGAAACCTTGGTCTACAGTAGTCCCTGTGTTGTCAAAAAAAATTGTAATTTAGTCATGGCTAGTACAAGATCTACCTTTCTCTTGTTCGCTTTTTAAATTCCTCTGAGATGGCCTTTTCCTTTACTCAGGACATCACAAAATTTATTCTTCTGTGCACTGTGGCCATTAATCACTTCGTAGTAAACCAAACAGCTTTGAGACCCTTTTGCTGCTGAAAGGCTGGCAGTACCACCTGAGGGAGAGCAGAGTCCTTACAAAAGTAATAACCATCCTGGGCAGGGGTATGTTTGAGGAGCTTGACCCTCTGCAGGAGGGGAGTGTGTTTTCATTGCGGGTATTTAATGGTAGTGTAGGAGGAAAGATTACCCTTGCTGTCTAACAAAACAATAGCTAATTAGATATTTGTTTCTTAATATCGATGAAAGCTGAAGTGTAAGAACATCAGGAGAACCATCTGGGGATTCTGAATGATGGTTTTGAAAACAGAAAAAGCTTAGTTGAATTTCCTGGTATTTGTGGTCGCTGCTGGTTTCCAAGTATTGCTCCAGCAGAATCTATAGGGACATTTTTTTGTCATGGATTTATTAGCAGATTAGGAGGTAGGAATATCTCTAGCTTCTGTGTGTAGTTGCAAGTGATTTTGGTGATATTTAAATCAGTGTGCTCCTGAACGTTCTTATTTATGTTACCTGCCTAAAAAAACATCCCTTGGCTGGAATGGTGCTATGAGGAATTGATCTTGATTGGAGTATTCTCTGTAGCAAAGCACACTCACCAAAATTGGCAGCTAAATGTTTGTGGGTTTTTTCCTCAATAATGATTTAAAGGAGACCTGTGAGGGTATATACAAACAGCTTTGTTTTTCAGTTTGTTGTGGGTGGGAGGATGGCTGCTTTTTATTTAGCTAATGCTTTATGTGCTAAGGAGATGTTTTGTTAGGGGAAAATATCCTTTTTTTTTTTAATTTATTTTAAGGAAAAAGTAAAGACTGTGATGATGATGATCTGAAAGAAGAATTCTAAACATTTAGTGTTTATTGCTCTTAATTACTGTGGTAATCACACACGGCAATGTAATTTTATTCCCAGTTTATTTATTTGAAACATGCAAACGCATCTACAAGCAAGTTTTTCATCTGAAAAATCTTGTGTAGGATGAACTGTCGTGTCAGACAGTGTCCCTAAAACATCTTATTGTGGGGTGTCCCTTAGAGAACTTGACCTACTGAAATGAAATATCTTATATTTAAAACAAAACAAAGCCAAAATAATCCTTAAAGACCATAGAATCTGGCAAGATGCTTTGTCTCTGTGCCTTGAACTTTATTTAATTCCCAAGGAGAAGTTTTTGGAGGTCCAGTGGCAGGGAGATGACCAAGTTACATTGGTTTTTAATGTCATCTATGTGCTTGGTCCTGTGATTATTTTGCCTTTCAAATGTTTTTATTCAAATTGTTTTTTAAAAGTGGCAAAACTTAATTTTACTGCAATTTAGAGAAATCCTCCATGCATTACCAGTTTAATGTCTCAAGAAACTGCAGATACTAGTGGAGAAGGATTTATATACACCCCTACCAACCTCGTTTGGGTGTATGTGTCCTGATCAATCCTGTAAATCCCGACTCCAGTCAGTCAATCAGACTTCAATGCACCTTATTTTCTTACCAGTCAGAGTAATCTGTACTTGACCTTCATCAGTCAGGTTTACATGCATGGCCCATCACCTTCCAGTTATCCCATGGACTGCAGCAGCCCTAAAACTGATACTAGGACCACGCAATGTTCATGTCCCTCCTGCTGTAACTTTTCCACTGCTTTTTCTGTTGCTCTCAAATGTTTGGGTCTCAGGGGGTGTGAGTGTGGATTTAGATTTGTTTGCTTTTAAAAAGTGTTAAATATTTATCATAGAAGTTGATGGCTATGGTGAGGATTGAGCTGAGGTCCAGCCCCTAATGTTTCTTGTTAAAATACTAGTAATGGAAGTCAACCTAAAATCTAGTTATTCATACACTTCAAACAAACCTCTTGGGAATTGTTACATTTAGAGGAAGGGTGGTATGGCCCTACTTCATCATCAGTTTTGGAAAGAAACTCTGATTATTGCTTCATAACGGGCTGTATTTGTTCGCATTCCTGTTGGAGAAGGCTCTTCCTCTTCTCTTTGATACTCTGACCCAAAGTGCTTAATAAGGCAAAGGATTCTTGAACCAATGGTTGGGTTTTTCCAAAGCACAAGCTGCAGGAGGGGCCTCACTGTACTCACAGGCAGTTTTGTTATCCTTATTTTAAGGATGAAGTCAGATTTATTAAGTTTGAAGTGGCTTCTGTGTTCATTTGTAGTTCATCTGACAGCCGTGCACCTGGCAGTTAGTGCGTCTGGTGAAGGTGCAGTCTGTCTCTCTACTTGCTTCACACAGAAGTGAGGAAACAGAAGCAATTGGAAAGAAGCCGTAACCATTGTCACACTCCGCAGCGAGGCTTGTATCTCACTTTAGTTGCTGAGGCTGCATGTAAGAGCCTTCAAAATGATCTGCCTCGCTCCCTCGGTGATCACCCGTGGCTTCAGAGGCTTGGCTGCAATGTAAGTTTCGTGGACTGGCCACAGTTCTGTCCGCCTTCCATTTGTGAGGTTTCCCTCCTGACATGAGTCATCTGGGTAACAGTAATCGACGGCTAAGCAGGTGCTGGTTGTCGTCCTCTCCCTGCACCCTTCACAATGGGGAACATGCCTCTTTGGTAGCGGCTGTTCGTACTGTGGTACAGCAGCGAACAAAGCCGAGCCAGCTTTTTGAGAAAGTGCTGCACCGAAGTGTGTAATGTGTATATACGTCATGTTAACGTACAGAGTAACATACATGCAAACATCTTCTCTCTGTACACACAGCAAGGGCAGTTTATGCATTTCTTGATGAATGACGGTTACCTGGGGTTGAATTAGTAATTCGGCTTTAAATCTAGAATCATAGAATCATCTGGTTGGAAGAGACCTTTAAGATCATCGAGTCCAACCGTTACCCCTGCACTGCCAGGGTCCCTAAACCATGTCCCTCAACACCGAATCCACATGGCTTTTAAACACCTCCAGGGATGGGGACTCCACCACCTCCCTGGGCAGCCTGTTCCAATGCTTTAATAACCCTCTCTGTAAAGAAATTTTTCCTGATTTCTAACCCAAGTTTCCCCTGGCGTAACTTGAGCCTATTCCCTCTCCTCCTGTCGTCCATAACATGGGAGAAGAGACCTACCCCCACC
>NW_010433318.1:174761-175036 GCF_000710305.1 Buceros rhinoceros silvestris | reverse complement strand
AAATAAATAAATAAATAAATAAATAAACAAATAAAAGCTTCACCCACCTCCATTTTATTTTGGACAGTGTAACCTGTAACCATCCTTGATTCACGTACCTGTCTTTTGTCTTGATACTCCAGCTACAGATCTTGAAAATGAACCATTAACAAGTCTGAAAACATTCACAGTTTTCGTAGTTTGGCGCAGTTGCTGAAGGAGGTAGTGAAAAGAAAATATCCAAATGCCAGTCTGGTAGAATTCTAACTGCAATCACAGTCTCTGTCTATTAAACA
>NW_010433318.1:153626-173929 GCF_000710305.1 Buceros rhinoceros silvestris | reverse complement strand
GGAGCAGAATTCTTCTCGCGGCGAGACAGGGAGGGGAGAACCCCACGCACAGCAGGAAAAAACTGCGGAGAAACTCAGGAAAGCTCCCGTCACGAAAGGGAGTTGAAGTCCGGATATCCTCACCCGCTTCAGAGGAGACTGACGGCGGTGATAGTTCACAGTCTGTAGTCACCAGTGACCCGGGGGTTGTAGGCCGCAGGTCTCGGGCCTAGGTCGGGCCTGGTCGTCAGCCAGCAGAGCCGCAGGCGGGTTCCTTCCGCAATGCTGCCCGGAAGCCAAGAGAGAGCTGCTCCTCCGGCCTGCTGCTTTTAAAGACACCCGACGTAACGTTTCACCTGACCCCCTTAACCAATTAAATGCGGGATTATTGTATTTGCATGGAAGAATTCTATTTGTCCATTTCCCAAAACAAGGAAGTTTTAGCTCAAACCAGGACACATAGCCAGTGAACTCAAGGGTAAGTCTGCTTTTTTGTTCATGCAAAATTATCAGTTAAATTTAACTAACCAATGAAACTCTCGCCTCCTGTTACAGTGCCAGAAAGGAGAACAAAACTCTTTCGGCATGTTGAGCCCTGTCTTGTGCGGAGCAATACCTCGACGCTCCCCATAGGTCAGTGGCTTTTGTGAGCCTGCAATCAGATGTTCACGTGTTTCAGAATATGGTCCTAAACAACTAGGAAGATTTGAGGTAAATACCATTTTCATACATACCTCAGTACATACCCCTGAGCAGGGTATGGCATTTAAACCGGACCGCCTTGGGATTTGAGCAGAGGGCTGCTGCAACTCAAACACACCTCTGAAGTGTGAAGTCTTTCTTCTGATAGCACCGAGTCCCCATCAACCAACCTCAGCAGAATTTTATTACTGTTCTCTTGCTAGGTTAGCTACTAGTAGAGAAGGGTAACAAAAACTACTTCTCATCCATTTCCTTCCCCTGTAGTGCTAGTTTCTTTCACGCAGAGAGTATAGCTATATGCCTATACAACACAAGGAAATTCATCTCTTATTCCGTTAAAAAAATACACTGCAACAGCGTAGGCCCCGGAAACTCTTGTGTGGCAGCTGTTAAAGCTACCTGCCCTCCTGGATGGGAAGCAAACCAGCCTTATTCCTGCATTTCTACTCTCACAGCTTGTCCATAATCCAGCTGCAGCCATGTCAGCAGCTAAGGTAACTTTTTACACCCCTCCTGTTGTCACCATCTCTGATTGAGTGGTGGCTGCTCCACAATAAAATGTTCCCTAACATTTTATTTTTTAAAAAAAGAGATGGGTTGTCTTTCTAATCTGTGTAAGCAAGTGGAGGAGTTGAAGGAGGTTGCTGGCTTTCTCTTGCCCCATTTACAGATCTATAAACCAAGTCACAAACAGGCAATGTCACATTTATGATGTTCTGCAGCAGAACTTTCTTACATAAAAAAGCACAAAACTACTTGGCCAATTTTAAAAAAACCAAACAAACAACTAAATCTTTTAGTAATTCTCAGCTGAAAGCAATTTGACAACCCAGAGAAAAGTGAATCGGGCTAAACAGTAAACCCAAGCTCTCAATAGCAAATCAACCTTCATGAATCTGTGTGGTATTGACAGTATTTCTCGAGTTACATATTCTGCTTCACTTCTTTTAAAAGTAGCTGTTTGCTATAGAGATGATGTGCAGGTTCAGAGACACTAATGCTTCTGCAACATTCAGCCCATCAGTAGCTATCTTGGTCTCTAATGGGCCTTTAAAAGCCACTTCTTTCATTTCATTTCCTATGGAAACGGTGCATATAAATAACACTCCCACAAAACACATACTGACAAAGAAAGGAATATGTCGTACCAGACCAGCCAAACCATTTGGGTCCTCTGGACCTCTGAACTACTATGTCCTATGTTGTATTTTGCAGTGTGGTAAGAAAGAATTAGTCATTCTGATAAATAAACTTTTCTGTCAAAGCTTTGGTGGGCTCTTACACAGGGCTGTGTAATCCAGACTTGTGCGGCTGAGCACTTAGTCATACAAATAACTGGAACCAACAGATCTCCTCCCGGACATCGGTGCTCACTGAGCTTGAACGAAGGCTCTGTATCTGACTCGGAGGTGTTCAACAGAATCCTTTCTATTTGCTCTTTTGTTTGAGATTGCGAGAAGCTGTCTCCTGTTTACACTGGGTCTGTGCCGTCTGAGGAGAAACACCCTTCCAGATGAGGACACAGCAGGGATTGTTATTTGGATGTGATTTATTGTATTAAAATCATGTTACTGCATGATTATCTTGGGAATGCTGCCAAATTTTCACACACAGTTACATTTCAGAATGAGAACAAGATGTATTTTATTTTCTCTCAGAAAGATGTACTCTCCTCCATCAGCTGTAAGCCCTCTCCTTCCATTTCTTTTCAGAAAAAGTGGACAGACTGGGAGGAGGATAGGAAAGCAGTGTACGCAGTGATTGATGCTAGAGCAGACTTGTAATCCTGCTTGCCTCCCTGTCTCCGAGCTATTCGTCTGGAAGCTCTTTGGAGCTAGCATTTCTTTTTCTGTAACATAATTGATTATTTGTGCAAAAGCAGAGCTGGGATCTGAGACAGAGAACCTAGAAGCCCTTTTCCCCCTAGTAAGAAAGGCAGCAGTGGGAAAGTTTGGGTTCTCTAAACTGGATCTGAAGCCAGACAGGTTCATCACTCGTGAAATTGCTTTTATGTTCAAGAAGAAATGTAAAAAGAAGAGATACATTAATACTTCTTAAATTAAAGCATCCTTTGAAAGCATGCTACTGCTTCAGGAGCAGTAAGAGGAAGCTAGCACTGTGGCCCCTGTGTGACGTTAGCTGCTACTCCATTCCTCTTCAAATTCAGATAAGGCTTCGGAAAACTATTCGAGTCAGAGGAGGACTGACCTTGTTTTATTGCTTATTACCAGGGAAAAGCAAAATCCAAACAGAATTCGAACACTGTTTTCACCTCGTGGAGTCCAAATGTATTCAAGTACTCAAGACAGTAACAGTGCAAAATTAGGGTAAATTAAACCATAAATCATTAAATTCTATGTGATGTGCTCAAATAACTTTCAATATCTCATCTAGGAACTAATGAAAACAATAATGAAATAAAATCAAGCCTTTTGTATTACCTGAACTCACTGCCAGCTGAAAGTTTCTCTGAGTGCTCTGCCAAGTGTTAATGAAATCAAATGTCTTCGTGGCTCTCCACATTAGTTTTCTCTGTATGCAGCATTTCGAGCTATTCGAGTTAAAAAACGAAAGGTTGAACTCATAATTTCTTAGCTTTTAGTTAGCGCTGGAAATACAAGGAGGGGCACAGGAGGGTTAAAAGGAATGAGGATTGGTGGCTTTGATAATGCACTTGTAAGAACAAAAATGACTGCCAGCGTTTCATAAACCAAACAGCCCCTCTGTATGACTACTAGACAAGTTTAATAGGAATGTTTTCTTGCATAATAATTGATTTACTCTACATAAATAATGCATTAGAATTTTACAAGGTTCTGCATCATACCTTTGGACTTCAACTGAGCACTAGGCATGAACAGAATGAATTTTTTTTCCTATGTTATGGTATTGCAAAGGGGTGCGTTCCACTTGCTGAATTATTTTCTTTTGACAGTGTTGGATACATAGCTAGATCATATGATTATTCCTCTCTTTTGCATAATTCCTGGTTCTGTTCTGTTCTGAAGTGTCACAGGAAGTTTAAGTCCGTTCTGCCTTCCCTGTTGTCTTGTCAGTGACTTTTTTAGTAAAAAAAGATGCTCTTCTATGAGATTTCAGGTATATGCTACTCTTAAATTACCAGACCCCTTAGAAGCTGTGACTTGAGTCAATATTAGAGTGATTTAAGGTTTCTTGTAGTTTGCCCTAAGCAGTTGTCAAGTGGCATCTCAGGGTGACCTGACCAAACTGTTCTCGTATAACACCGTTTAGGTTCCTATACCCAGACATATGACAGTGTTATCTCACTATCTGCCAATAATGGAGTAAACTAAATACCTGTCAGGCTTTGGGTGCGGCTCTTTGCCTGTGCCCTGTGCTCCCCTGACTCCTTGGAATGAATACTGGATAGTTTGTGGAGGCCAGGCTCCCAGACTCATCTGACAGGCAAAGAACTCCCATGCAACATGGAATGAAAACTTATAGGTACAGCTGTGAATTCGTCCAGTGAGGTCCTTCAGAGTCCCATAGCTCTCAGTTACTCATTAGTCATTATCCCCCTTTTCCCATTGCTGTCAGAAGGCATTGTAGGTTATTTCTTTTTTTTTTTCCTTCAAGGTTGGTATGTTTCCAGTGAAACTTGCTGGTTTTATAAAACATCATTTTTCAAGGAAGAAAAAATATTCTGGATCATCTCCTCTCGCAAACACCTTCTTAAAAACCTCATTCCTTTTGCAACAGCTCCAACTTTGTTATCTTCTTGTACCTGCTCCGTTCTGAAGCCGCCTATCTCTGTCTCCATACAACAGAAGTGTCTCAGATTACTTTAACAATATTCCCTTTCTCTCAGCCTGGCTCTGGGCCAGTCCAGCTTCTTAGTAGGACAATTGCTGTTCCAGTATAATAGGCAAGATAAGCCGCTATCGGTCCCTCTTACAGCAAAGTCCTCACTAATTGCTTTACTTTGGAAGGACTCCATCTCCTTGCTGTCCCACATAAAATTCTCGAGATTAGTTTGGCTAAAAAATATTCCCTAACCACACATTGCATGGCACATTACATGAAAACACTGCCTGTTTACAAACATTTTAATTAGACATCATGATAAGAAGTGTTCCAGGAACGTGCATATGCAAATTCACATTTAACACATTTCATCCTGTATGAATTAATTCTTCCCACGTTTAGTGCAAGAGCTCTCTTTGCTTGGTATAAATTGCAGCAGTTCTTTCCTGTATAAAGGAGGTTGTTCAGATCTGCTGCTGCTCTCACTGTGCAGCGATAGTTCCTTCAATATCAAAGCCCCAAGTGTGGAGCAAAGTCTACCAAGACAAAGCAATGGGACGAATTCTTATGCACATCCCAACACACTCTCCTTTTTCCTCTAATACCAAATGGTCCATTCACTGTATGTCAGGAAGCAGAAAGCTGTAGATGATGTTATAGTCATGATGGCTTAACAATGTATGTGCAGAAAAATATTAATTTACTGGACTGATAGATATAGCTGAATGAAAAAGTAAGTTTTCTGGCACACAAGCCATTTTTACAGTCTGAAACACACGTAGCAAATTCCACAGAGAGGAAAAAGGTGCTTGGTACCTGTGAAGCTGAAGGGGATGATTGCAAAACAAAACAAGAGGTGAGAAGGTAGCTGGTCCCTGCGGTTAGAAGAGATAGAAACAGGTATTTATCACCTCTAGAGCACTGAAAGATTGATTGTGGGAAAGTGATAATATGTGATAAAATCAACATCTTGATCGAGTCCCTTATTTTACTATCTCCCAGATTTACATTTTAAAGGTGTTTGTAGGCCCGGATTGCAACAAGACTTCCTCAAGCTGAATGGACTCGTGATGGCTATCATCGTTTGCTTTAGTGACTCCAACAGGGTGCATAACCAAACAGGATTTGCCCACACACCTTCCATCAAGTACGTATGATGTACTGACTAAGGTGTGTACATATATATTTTTTTTTCAGAGACATGGGAAGTGGATTCTGTGAGGGAAAAGCATGCAGAGGAGCGTGGGAACACTGTGTATTTCCCACAGCCGCCTCCTGGATAACTCCACAGAAGGGGCTGCTAGTGGCAAATGGTGTTCTGCCTCTCTTTCTGTACTTAGCATTCTGTTGTTTCAGTTAAAGGCTGTTTAGAGCTACTCCCATCTGTAAAAACAGCTCTTGTTTTGTTAAATAAAAAAGAACTCTTATTTTGAATTAAAACCCTTCTTTCAAAATAGAAAATACAGGTGGTTGAAATCTATGGAGTGAATGCCTCAGGAAGATAATGCCTCGCAATCTATAAACCCAGCTGAAATCATCATCCCGAAGTCCTTGGGTTTGTAATTTAACCTAAAATAAAGCCTCTTTTCCCAATATACTAGTGACAATTTTCCAGTCATTTGAAATGATTTTGTCTGACAGGATCCTCATTTTTGTAATTCCAGGGTGTGTTTAGAATGAACTCCCCAGATCTTATGCTTCTCTCAGCTGAGCAGGAGGACCAGTACATGATTTCTTTCCATCTGCTGGTCCACCTTTATAGTCCAGCTTGTGACAGCAAAGGTCTTGAAGGGAAAACCAGTGAGAATTAAAGTGAGTGGAGTGGGACAAGGGAACAGTAGCTATACACGACTATGTGTCATGGTTTATGCTCTGTGCAGAGTGAAAATATGGAAAGACAAGATAACCACTGCATGAGACAGCCTTCAGAATGACAGTGAGAGAACAGGAAAAGCTGGACTGAGGTGTAAGGGAGCAATGCTGGTGTTCCTCTATAAATCCTTATAATACTGGGTTGGATTTTGTTCTTTCTGTCTTTCCTCGCATGCCTTTAACTCTTCCTTTGACTGGTAAGTTTTGTTATAAACGGTCTGTGGTGAAAGTCAGTTACTTTCATTTCTTCAGAGTTTCTACATTACCCTGTAATGTACAAAATAGCTATTTATCTTTGGAATAGACCTGGCTACCACTTTGAAGGGGGGAAGAGATTAACTTCTGTGCTTTTATCCAGCTGAAATCTTTGCACAGGCACAGCTCCAACTACAGCAAAGGAGTATTGCCCACTGACTGTCTCCAGTCCTAATCCAAAGATGAGAGGCTAGTTCTGATAGTGGTTCACTGATTTACAGTATAAAAACCAAAGGAATTGCATGAAAAACGCTGCAACTGCCTTACCCCCAGTATCCATAACAGATAAATGTGGTTTGCCATTTCAAGTACGCTCAAACCTTTCTGAACAAATACCATTTTATCAAGAAGCTTCGTGGGATATTAAGTAACACCTGTTGTTCCACATGCACTATAAATCTATTATAAAAACCTCTATAAACCTCTTTTTACAAGGGCTGTCTGGTGCTCCCAGCTTTCCTGGGTGATACAGCGGTGCAAACATCCAGAGTTAAGGCCTCTGAAACCATGGCCTCGATAGCCAATGCTCTTTAAGTATTAATAATAACCATGAAACCTTAGTGAAAGTTATGAGGGTGCTTAAAAAACATCATTTAATCAGAAATTTTCCGAAGGCATAAAGTTGAACAGAGGTTACTCAGTTGGCTATCAGACTGTAGGATGCTTGACTTCCGACATACGTTTGAAAATCTGTTGTCAGTCTGAACAAGGGTGCACTCCAAACACAACACGCAGGAAATAAGCCAAGTGCTCGCAGCTAAATGTGCAGCAAAATCCCCACAAAGATCGTGCTTATCAAATGCTCTTTTCCACAGCCTCAAATTGCAAGTTTGCCTTTTAAATTAAAATTTAAAATTACTGCAAATCTATATGCTGTAGCTATATACATTATGGGGCAAATAGGTGCTTGCCACAGATGTGTGTTTGATGTTAATTTTGGTTGCTAGATCCTCTAGGGAAGGCTATTCCAAAACAGTGCTGTTTCCAATGAAAATCAAAGCTTTTCCATTTCTTCAAAATAATAACTCTTTTATTGCAAAGCTGTAATAGCCCCGTTAAAGTGATGTGAATGCATGTATCTACCATACAGCACATGAATAAATGACAAAAATCAGTTTGTGGTGCCAGATGTTCTATGCTACATTACCAAATCCCAATCAGAATCACCTAATTTATTCTACTGACTTATTCTTCAGCTGTAAAGATGGCAAACTATGCAAGTTTTTAGGGAACTAATCAGGTCTTCAAGTTATTTGACTGATCTTTTTCTTCAGTTTTATGATCTAATCTACAGCATTGTCTACTGGTACAAATTATTGTTAAATGTTAAAAATGAAACTGGAGTAGCATTTCTAAGAGGAAAAATTCCTTGCTAAATAAATGTCAAGGATATGTAGTTAAACAGGAAGGGTTTTTTGGGAGGATCCCTCCATAGGCCGTTTCTCTAGGTATCTAACCTGCAAGACATAGACACCAGAAAACTTCACGAATTCAGACACTTCTTTGCCAGGATGTTGAGTCACTCTGGTTTGAGGAGAACATCTGTACCTGATCTAAGTAATCCACTTATGGATGTTCATCTGGGGAATAAATAAGATTATCGTAGTCCCAGAGCCACATATAATCAATTGATAAAGCCTATACTCAGATATTTTTAATGGAAAAAAAAGAATGACCACAGATTTTATTAAATTTCAGAATTTAAGACATTAATCAGAAGAAGATCCAGGTTCATGTCTATCCTGTGCTGAGGGCTCCAGCACTGCAGGTGAGATCTCACCAGAGTGGAGTAGAGGGGCAGAATCCCCTCCCTAGACCTGCTGGCCACCCTTCTTTTCATGCAGTCCATGCCTTTATCTTGTTAAAAGGTCAGTTTTTAAGATCTTTTCGAAATGTTTTGATGAGAGAATTTGGTGTAGTCTTCTAAGACAATACTGAATTCAAGGAAAGATGATATCAAGATAATAAATATTTTTATTTATATGGAAAATGCTCGCATTTAGTAGTTTTTTATCCTAATAAACAGCTGCTTATGCTAGAAAGGTAATCTGTGATTTTCTTCCATGCTGATATGACTACAATGTTGATCTTCATTTGACAGCTGATGTGTACAGTACCACCGTTCATATCAACTAGATGGATAGGTGCAGTAGAGGAAGCTCCCTGGAACCTTTAACTGATCACTGCTAAAACGGGAGACTTTGAATCCTGAAGTCTTCATCCTGCAATTTGCAGTAAATGTCAGGAGAGCCGAGTTGGGTACCAGCTGTCTCTTTTCAAGGAGACAACCATTTGGGATACAATTTTCTGTAGTTCTGTACAACTATCAATTATTCACTGCCACAATAGGCCATTAAGGACCTGTCACTCAATGGCTCATGTCTGGTAGCTATTTTAAGAAGTCTAAAAGGAAATCTCCTACAGAAAAAGTTATTTTCATATTTCCTAAATTCAAGACAAATTCTGCTTATAAGAATAATCAACTCCAGTGAAAGAATGAATTAAACTTTTTGGAAGATCCCCAAAAGGGTATCAGCAGCTAGACCTATAGGTTAGAGCCTAGCTGAAATGGGAAGGCAGTGAGGCAGGATTCAACTGAAATGGGATCTGAGGTCTCTTAGAGGAGCAGAACATTGAGCCAATGCTGAGTACAGCTATGTATGAAGCATGGTCAGGAGAGAAGCAAGGCTCAGGAAACTGGCCAAGCTGGGATGCACCAAGCTGAAGAGCTAAACAGCAGCACTGCAGGAGACTGGGTGAAGGCCAGAAAGATGAAGACTCTGAGTAAGACAGGGCCAGGGAAATGGGAGAGATAGGGCTGAATGATGGACAATGTAGTGACCACTCTGCTAGGAGTAATCGGTGACCAGGAATCAGGTGCGAAGAGACAGAGGGCCAAAAATTAAGACAGGAAATGGAGGGAGAAGAGGAGCCTTAATCAACATCTTGAACTAAGACTGTGGAGGGTGCAGATGAGAGCTGCAGAGACGAGAGAGACAAGAGCCTGATGCACAGCAGTAACCAAAAGGAACAACTGGATTGTCCCATATCTCCAACAAAGTAAACAAGCAGCCAGCCTCAAGACTTGCCCTCACAATGCCTTGCCTCCCAATCCTCCTACCCCCCCAAAGAGCTGATGACATGCACTGTCCATGGAGCTAGGTAATGTGTCTGAGGCTGAAGCAGATGGAAAAAGGCAGGATCTGGGATTTCTCTGGGCAAATAAGCAGTTAAGTGGCCATTCATCACAAACTAGAGTTAAAAAAAATGAATAAAAACTTCCTATATCTGCTGCCAAAATAAAAAAAAGGTTCTTTGGTAAATGTTCCTAAAAGTCAAATAAAGAGTTTGTTTCCCCTGCCCCCACCAGGTCTAATCCAAACCACTGCATAGTTACAGCTGATAATACTCTGCCAGTTGTTCTGTCTACATAGAGCCATCAAAGAACTGTAGAAACTCTGATATTTTACATAAGCATTTTCCAAGCTATTTTTATCCCATACGCTGCCATCTCAGAGAAATTCAGCCTTTCACATCTCCTGCTTATTAGCTTGAACGTGGATCTGTCCTGACACAGATATATTGGTAATGTTTCTAAAAAGTGGCTCAAAGTATCACCCTTTCCAGCTCTCATCTCTTCCATGCAGCACAAGGGAAACACTGGGATCCCAAGCTTTGAAACGGTCACTCGAATAAAATTGGTACCATACACCCCCTGACACCGACTGAAAAGCAGATTTCCTCTCCCAATCACTACCTGCTATTTCTTTTTAATCAATAGCATGTAACGTTTTCAAACAGAGCTCCTCAGTAAAGCACAGACCAGTTATGGACATTTTTTATCTCATTCTTAATTCAGAGCGAATTACAGCAGTAGCTGATTACCATATTGAAATTAAATTAATTACCATAATAGAAATTAAAAAAAAAAAGAAGTAGAAACCCAAATTCCATTATTTGAATAAGTATATTTAATCAACCCTTCTACTGGACTGGATCCAATTATTTATGAGTCTTTTTTGGAATCAGTAAATACCTTTTAAAACTACTCCTCTAGAGTGATGGCATGTCCATCTTTTAAGAATATGTTTTTATTGCATTTGAATCAGACCAAGACAAAAATAAGAGCTGGGAGGAGAGCTCTAGTTCTTTCTGAACTGACTAACTGAAGGACTTTGCTAATAAAAGATGGTAAATATTGGCAGTGATGCCAATCCCAGTTTGCGGTAGATTCCATATCTAAAATTTCAAGTTTTACATAACATGCTTAAACTAAGGAGGAAAAAGATGACATTTTGGGGAAAAAAAAGTCTTAAGACTCTCTTGTGTGGTATCTGTGTACGTGGGGGAACATTTCTCCATTTCTTCATAAGGCTATGCAAGCTTGTCTACAGACTGATACGCTGATTCACAGCCATCCCAAATAGATGATCAGGTTGGTGCACCCGAAACTCACATAGAATTTTCCAGAGTAGAATTTTAGCCATGTAGGAACTCTTAAGTAGCTGTGTTTAAATAGCTGTGTTTTGTGAAATGTCATATATATATATAATAGGTGTATATATAAGCCATACTTTTATCTTTATGTATATATAAAATACTATCACCCATTGTTCATTTCATGGATTTATTTAATACTGAGAATAAAAGGCATCAACTAATATGCAGTTTCTTTAGTTTTTGAAACAGACGACTAAAACTTTCAAGTAAATTTGTTTAGTAAAGTAGACTTGGGGATGTAAAATTGCTGTGTAGTTCAGAAGGGATCCAGAAATTCTTACAAAATCATTGTGAAGTGATTTAGAATGCTCGGCTGTGAGGCTGGTTCAGTTATCTGACAAGTTACCCTTCCTTCTGATAGCATTAATTGCTCGAGGGCTGTGATAGATAGGGGAAAGTCTGATTCTTAAAATTTAACTGCGAGAGAACAGGGTTACATCTGCCAAGGAGCTACTGAGCAGCTCAGTGATCGGAAAAGGTAGCATTGACATGCACTGCAATAAAACCACAAGAGATGAAGCCAAATTACGAATCTCTTCACAGTAAATATTTTACATTCCCCAGCGTATTCAAGCTAGCAATGAAACAACTGGTATTTCCAATATTAGATTTTATCTTTGACCATATGGTACAGCTTACAGAAGTAATTTTGGCAGAACCCGATGTCTTTTTTTATGTGCTTGCTGAGTTCTTCCTTGGTACAGGCAGATGCCAACATTAAAAACATATCACTGGGTACTATTAGAGAAGGTACATTAGCTAGACGTTGAAAAAAATGAGCCAGTCTCTGTTTTCCTCAATGAATAAAGATGCAGTGCACACTGCTTTAAATTCACAGGTCTGAGCCACTGCCCTTTATATATGATACCACTAAAGGTCATATGTCTGAGCCTGTAATTCTACCCTAAATTTTCTTGTATGATCTGAACAGAGGAACGCTGCTGATTGTTGTTTTGGAAGGGAATGTGATTTGTGGGTGGACAAGTGACAGTCAAGCGACAGCAAGAGGCTGCTTTCAGGTTCAGACAGAGAAGGACATTTCAGCACTGCCTGAGCCACACTGCTGAGTAACTCTGGCAGAGATACAAATGAATCATTGCATTGGTTGATGCTAAAAGAAAGTTGATAGCTGAATCAGAGAAAACACTTTTGGACGGGGCTCTGACCAACCTGATCCAATTGAAGCTCACTGCTTCAACTGGGGGGTTGGACCTTTAAAGGTCCCTTCCAACCCAAAACATTCTGTGATTCTATAATTCTGTGAAGTTTGTTTCAAGATAATGTGACTTTCAGTGCCTTATAAGCAATTACCAGTTTCTGGTAAAAAGGAAAGCATACGAGATCTTGAATTTTGGCTCGGTTGGAAGTGTTAGCAGCACTTTATTTGATACTGCTGTAGGCAGTAGTGCTGGCTCCTTATTACAGGTAGATTAACTTTGAATAGCTGATGCTACCTCCTCTGCCTCCCTCAGCCTTCTGCCATCCCTCTAGCAGATACTAAATACAGAGTCATGAATCAGAGTCTGGATCCAGAGACACTAAATTCAACAGGAGTCATCCTTTTCTCTCCAGAGAAACTGAACCAGTGCTTCAGGTTTGTGAGCTACCTCCCCTAGGAAGACCATGGAAAGATGCGTCTCTGCCTCCCTGGATCCTGTTGCTAGCTGATCACAGCCTGTCAAATGAGCCTGTCTACAAGAAGGACATTGAAGTGCTGAAGCATGTTCAGAGAAGGGCAATGAAGCTGGTGCAGGGTCTGGAATGGAAGAGAGCTGCGGAGCAGTTGAGGGACCTGGGGTTGTTTAGCCTGGAGAAAACGAGGCTCAGGGGAGACCTTATCGCTCTCTCCAACTACCTGTTGTGAGGTGTGGGTCGGTCTCTTCTCCCAAGTGATAGGACAAGAGGAAATGGCTTCAGGTTGCTCTGGGAAATGTTTAGGTTGGATATTGGAAAAAATTTCTTCACCAAAGCAATTGTGAAGCCCTGGCCCAGGCTGCCCAGGCCAGTGGAGGGATTTGAAAGATGTGTAGATGTAGTGCTCAGGGGTGTGATTTAGTCATGATGTGGCAGTGCTGGGTTAATGATTGGACTTGATGATCTTGAAGGTCTCTTCCAACCAAAATGATTCTGTAATTCTATAAAACTTCAGCTTTGGCAGCTATAGCAACAAGCAGCTTAGGCAGTGACTGTGGGGAAGTGGATGGCTAAGGACAGCCTCACTTGCAAACAGCCTTACAAACCATGAGGTCACCAGGCTTTCTTCTGTGCCTGGCTCCATGCTGGTGGCACATCCACCTGCTCACTACTGGGAAGCAGTGTCGGGGAGCAGCCAGCAAACAAGCAAGCTGAGCAGCAACCACCGAGCTCGCTCCTCGCAGAGCTGGAAAGCACCGAGGAGAGGCTGGCTGCTAATTCCTTGGTATTATCAGCCACTGGACCAGTGCTCAGCTCGTCACCCAGAAGAAAGAAAACGCGTGAAGAGAGAAAAGAGAATGTTCACTCAGTCCTAATGGGGGCTCCTCTTGATGAGGAAAATCTGCCAGATTGACATCCTGCTTGCAAAGATATTTTGTTCTCAAATTTTGCCGGGACTGTTCTCATATATGGAATTATTCTAAATTCAAGATGTTTATTTGCTTCTACTTAGTGAAAGTCGTAATTTTACTTTGAATTTAGAGATTGAAATTCTAAAAAAACCATTTTATTTAAGGTGCCATGGATAACTGCAACATAATGATTTATTTTGAAGTGGCATGCAGTGTTCAGTCAACATTGTCCTAATGTGATAGGAAATATATAAACATGTGGGAGGCAAAGATCTTCATTAGATTAACTATCTGTCATTTTGCAATCCCTTGTTACAGCACCTTTACCTTGTCTTTGGTAGATGGTATTAAAGGGTTGCATACTAAATTCAGTGTCACTTTGTTATGGTACTTCTAGTAGGTAGATGTAGGACATGAAGGCATCATTGTCAGAGAGAGTTTTAACATACACTGCTGATGTAAAAACTAAATGAAAGATATAATTGTCCATCAAACAGAAAACATCAACTATAACCCTGAAAATATATCCCTTTTATTACAAGCTAAATGATGTAATCTGTGTGTAAGCCAAGACATTTTATAGCTGTTTCTATTCATGCAGTTCATAAATGCCCTGTTTATATAAGCAGATTATGGAGGTGTTTATAGAAAATGGCATCAAAAGCCTAAAAAAAAAGACACTGAAAATCTAAAAGGTTATATTACAAATCTGACTTTAAAAATAAAAGACTCCCTTTGAAAAGAAAAAAGCAATATCGTGAAAACCAAAGCAAATCAGGAAACTCTGACTCAACAGGATTAGCCACGCAAAGTAAAAAGTTACCCTATGGCAGCCAATCCGTAACGAGTAGCCATCTGCACACCCTCAGTAAATGCAAAGTACTTTAAATTAGCTTCTTAGGGTTCCTTGTAACTGAAACTCAAACTAACTCAAATTACCTGACATTTTCTGTAGGCTAAATAAAGTACACACACTGAGTCTGAGCTAAGAGCAAAGGTTCCTTAGAAAAGTCACTAATTATCCAACTTAATTTCCATTTCTAAATTCCTGAATACTCCTTCTTGGGGTGCACAGATGACCACGTGTATGTATTTGCAGGTGGCTTCTCACCTTTAATTCTGCATTCTTTACTCCAAATACTGAAAAAACCCCAAAGGCTGAAATAATTTTCTTCTTCCAGTTTGCTTTCTCATCCCAGCTGCATTTCATGACAATATTCTATGCCAGCAATGTTTGTTGCGCTGCTGCATCCTCAAAGGAAGACCTCAAGACCCTTGCAGGTTTTTATATGGTTGGGTGCTCATCCTGAGAACTAGGATGATACTTCTTTGACAAAAGTTGTTTTAGCCAAAAGGACCCAAAACCTGACAGTCTGTGCAGGAATATAGACTGATGCAAACAAATATACGATTTAGTATGAATGTGGGACCAGATATTATCAAAAAGACAGCTGAGAACCCAAGACCAGGTTAAAAATGGATTATATAATCCCATCCAAATAATATTTCCGACATCTCTGTCCAGGAAAGTGACCCTTAGACATCTCACATTGCCAGCCACGAGTCCTGATGTGTTTTCATAAGAAAAATCACTTAGGTCTGGCACTTGAAGTTCACTCCATTCATAGAGGAACTGTGGCCTGCTTGGCTGCATGATGGTTAAAGCTGGGTGACGTTGACCTGTTTAGGCCTCCCACACCTCGGTCTGGTGAAAGGCTGGATTTGAAAGGTGTGCTCAGAATTTACCAGTCAGTGTCAGAATTGCATTCCGTACAAAGCACCGCTCTTTCAAAAGAGAAAATAACCTGAGTGTCCGTTTTATTGTGTAATAGTTAAGTGATTACAGCACTTCACCAGGACTGCTCAATTCCTTCTTCAGCTTGAGAAGATTCAAAAGAACATCCTCAGCCTTCCAGGAAGCTGTTCATCTTCTCTTGGTTAAACAGGCTGAACTGAAGCACTCTCTGTTCTGCCTGCTGACGTGAGGCCACTAAATATGAGGTGATACCTAACACCGAAGGAAAACGAGAAAGAGGAAACTTAACTCTGAAGCCCAGTGACAACTGCATTCCTCTGGAAAGGGACTTCTCAGCTGGGCTTTGGTCCCAGTTTGACATCACTTTATGCATTGCATTTAATGATGTTTTAACGCGCAGGATATCTCTGGAAAAACAGAGAAAAAGAGAAGCGGCCTAAGCTGAACCTCCGGTTTTGTAATTGGGCTGTGCTAAAAGCTGTGAGATGGTGGTTTCGTGCAAGTAATTTAACAGGCTAAGAATTCTTAAAATAAACTTGATCAATTGCCATCATATGGGTATGTTAAATATGTTATCAATTACTGCAACAAAATCAAACCTAGAAGTTTAAATTGAATTAATTTGCATGTGTTACCACTTCTTGCAGTAGGAAACAAAAGGAGAACCATAGAATCATGGAATGGCTTAGATTGGAAGGGACTTTTAAAGATCATCTAGTTCCAACCCCACTGCCATGGGCAGTGACACCTTCTGCTGGACCAGGTTGCTCAAAGCCCCATCCAACCTGGCCTTGAACACTGCCAGGGATGGGGCATCCACAGCTTCTCTGGGCAACCCGTGCCAGTGCCTCACCAACCTCATAGTAAAGAATATCTTCTTTATACCAAATCTAAATTTAGCCTCTTTTAGTTTAAAACTGGTAGTCCTTTTCCTATCACTACAGACCCTGGTAAAAAGCCTCTCTTCATCTTTTTTTAAGTCCCCTTTAAGTACTGAAAGGTGACAGTAATTTCTTACTGGAGCCTTCTCTTCTCCAGGATAAACAACCCCAACTCTCTCAACATACCAAATGTTATTATTATTGCAAGCAAACTTTCCCCAGTTTATTATTCAGGTTCTAAGTTGCTCACATGGAGCCATGCTTAAGCTGTTCAGAAACTGTTTACTCAGAAAGCTGTGCATAGAAAAATCCGCCTCTTATTTGTCCCTCTCCATTTTCTGTTTCCCATTCCTTGTGTTTGTTTTAAATAGGGATCTAGGACATGATAGAAGAGACTGTGGGATTTAAGCAGCTACCCATGTTCCTTGGACACTTCACAAGTGAACCAAACAAAGTTTGATTACGGGTTGAAAATTGCCCATGCAGTCTATTAGACAAAGACAGTACCAATCATTTCAGCAAAAATTGGATCAGTTCACAAAATATTTGCAAATAAGAAAAATGGGGCTCATTTTATTAGATACAATTATTCATAATGAATAATTTCATGTTACTTTTAGTACTCTGAAAGCATCAGTTCAATTTAAACCCAAAAACCTAATATATGTTTTGATATCTATTAACAAACAATCCTGTGGGGATTCTGAGTCTTGGACCATCACCATTTTTTAAACTGAAAGTAGAGAAAAAAGAATAAAATATGCTCTTTTCCCACAGTAAAAGCAAAGTAAATGTTAAAATGTAGTGATAATGTTCTCCAAGAAAGTGATATCCTCATGTCCTGACATGAAGATCTAGCTCGTTTGTGAGATGGTTGTTGTTACTGACAGAGTAAAAAAAGATGCATTGAATATACGATAGCCAAAACTAGAAGGTAATGCACAGCTCCCAGATAAATAGAGGAAATAGATATGAGCTACATTTCTGAGGAAAGAGCCACAGCATCCAAAGGGTACAAGTGCCTGACCTTTCTATAAGGACAGTGCAAACTTGCCCGTTCTCCTATTCTCCCAGTTAGAACAGTGTTTATTTTTACACGCCGTACACAGCCCAATTGTTTTTGGACATTTGCCCATGCCTCTGACACATCAAGAAATACATGTGCAACAATGGTATGTCACGTGTCACAGGAAGCTATGTTAAACAAAGCCTGAACTCCTGGGTCTAGGCATGTACAGCAAATCTGTTTACGTGCAGCAGATTTTTGCCCAGGAGCTGACCACTTGCACGATAGTCTGAGCTGACATGAAAACCAGGAAATGTTTGATATGGATATACAAGCACAGAATTTATTGTCCTCAGATTTCCAAAGCACAGGTAGGATATTTAGACAGGTCGATAATGCTGAGTCAGTGGTATCTGTAAACCAAAGCGTTTTCCAAGAAACTGAAGAGGGCAAGCAATCAAAATCCAGTTACACTGAAATTCAGGGGCTCAGATATTATGATAAGGAGGACTTCACTGAACGGAGTTGACGCATTCTAAAGCTACCTACTGAAGCGAGCCACCCAACACGTGTTTTCCAATTACAGTATAAAAGGTTCACTGATTTTTTTGAAGTTCATGGCAGAGTTTATCAGAGAGACCATCTCGTTCCAACACCAAAACTAATTGATTTGATCTTAACACCTCTTGATGCTTAGATATGACTGAAAACTAACCTTCCACTTTCTCATGCTGCACATAGCACAACGTACAAACAGCGTGTGTCACCCTGTCCTGAGCTTATTAAAACCGTCGGTAATTTCAGACATCACTATTATAAGCCCAATTTTAATAGCACAGGACTTCTCTACTTCTTGTAGGATTTTTGAGATTCATTAACTTTCCAAGTAGGATTTTTTTTCTGAAGGGACCCAAAAAAAAAAAAAAAGCCACCAAAAAAACCCCACCTGCTTTAAAAAATTTTAGAAAATGGAATAATGTTTATGGGGTTTAATCTTATTTTAATAGCTTGCATTTAAAAAAAAAATCAATGGAAAGTTGAAACAACTAAGAAAGATGCATCACTGAAGAAATTTCTTCATGGACTTCCAATCTTTGATTAAGTAAATTCTTGTCTTCCAAGAAGACAACTCTTATCCATATATCTTTGTAAAATGTATCTGTAGTGCTCTGAGAACATTGATGCACACATAAATCACCAGTGACAGGAGCTCTGTGCAAATGCACTGAATTTCCTGGGATAATCTGGGTCCTAGAAGCCCTTTTCACAAACAAGGACTAGAATTTGCTGCGTTTGGCCTAGCAAAACGGAAATGAGGAGTCTGATGTGATTTGCTCGCTGTTAATTTCCGTGAAGGCAATGCTTTTCAAACTGTTTTATATCAGTAGTTGTAAAAACAGGAGAAACATCTCACATTAGTTAATTGAAAAATGTCCCCATTTCAGAGGGAAATAAGAAAACAAATTAAAAATTTGCATTAGAATAATTAGTACCAGAAGAATTGAAATAAATGAAGAGTCAAGCCTTAGTTGGAGGCAACGAGGATAACTCTGGCCTTAGCTGGAGCAATGAGGATAACTCAGGCAATCTCCAGAGGTTCCTTCCGACCTCAGTGATTTTGTGATTCTGTTAAGCAAAATATCCACCTTGCCATTTAATTTCTGCACTGCTTCTGAAAGGTGCCGGGTGGCTGCCATTCTGAAGCAGCAGTGGGTTTATTAGCACTTCACATTTTCTTGTAGCTATGGTTATCCTAATGAATCGAGCAGCCCGGGCTCTCCTGAACATCCCGGCAATTTTCAGCAGCCACAGGGAACAAAGAAATGCATTACAAGAAACATTTGAGTTGCCATTGGGGACAAGCTAGCAAAAGGAGAGGCAATGATCTGTAGTAGAAAGGGGAGTGGATCAGTGCTCCAAATCTGCAGCATAACGAGCTTCTCATGGTACGGCAAATGTCACCGTTACTGCTCAGTTCCAGTATAAGAAGAAAGGAATAAAAAACGAGGAAAGAATTGGAGAAGAACCCTCCTTCTCTAGGCTGAAGATGAATTATTTCTTCAAAAATAGGGGAAAATGCAATGAAATTATGGTGGTAGCAGCTAAAAATGGTGCGACCATATCAGCAAGCAGAAAACTGGTCTCAGGAGCAGTGCAATTTAAAGACATCATTTTCAGAGGGCTAATGTGCTCTGGGAATTACTCATCTAAAAAGACAACCTTAGGAGGAGTTGGCAGGGGATGAGAACATTGTTAAGAAGTGTCTGCCCAATTACTTTGCAGCCTGCCATGGATCTCATTTCTAACGGTCCTGGATGAGGCATGCTGCAGGCTGGCTTTGTTCCTGCTTGACAGGGAGTCAAGTTTGCCCACACCAAGAACACCCAAACAGGCTCCCACAGCTTCATGAAGTTGGTTTTCAATCAATCCAGAGAGCAAGTAACTGCAAAAGTACTGATGTTTTCCCCTATCCAAGTTGTGTTTCCAAGTTTTTCTCAGAAATTATGCAGATCAAAAGGCTTTTTAGAACATGGAATTTGATCTTCACTTATAGCAACACCACTACAATGCAGCCTTTCCTTTTTCTCTTGCCATCAAATGTTTATGGGTATCATCATTTTTAGTGTTGATAACACAGGGAAGCATTTTGGAGGGGAAAAAAAAAGAAGCATCATCACTGGGTTTAGACACAGTCTGTATTCATTTCATGATTCTCTTGTAGGACTGAAGGTCTTGCAGAAAGGCCTTCATGGATGGTATCATGGACTTACAAGGGCTATTACACACGGTTAGTAGGAGCAGCACAGTCTTCATTACAGAATGCATCTGTGTGTCACATCTTCAGTGTCATGGCTTCAGCACCATTTCTTTCCCCTTCTAGTCATAACTAGCACTTGACACAAAAAAAATTATGTGCTTCTGGGAGTCAAACACAAAAGGAAAAGGTGGCCTCTGCCCCAAGAACCTTGCAGTCTGAAGTGAAAGAAAGTTGGGTTTTTTGATTTTTTTTTTCCAAGTGGACCAGGGGACCAAGGAAAGAG
>NW_010433318.1:132283-153542 GCF_000710305.1 Buceros rhinoceros silvestris | reverse complement strand
AAAGAGTGAAACAACACTGATGATAATGCTGTAGCACACCAGGAGCTCACCAGTGTAAACACTTGCAAGAAGACTGTACTAGAAAGTTTCAGGATAACGTATCTACCCTACAAGGACCTCTACCAATCAAGAGAGCAACCTGGGAACCCATGGTATGAAAAGTTCGGAAACTACCACCAAAAGGGAAATTACAGGTAAGAATGGATAAAAATATTTGTCCTGCTTGGCTACTCAGTACCTGGTTTTCTGACCTTGGCTTTCTCAGCCTATCCAGACAGGACTGAAAATAGAACAAGGCTGGAACAGAAAAATAAAGTCATCATTTTCCTGATTCAATTCATACTGCAGGGGTTATAAATTCTCCTCCCTTTTTGTTTTCCTGAGTTCAAACTTAACAAGTTTGGGCTGGAGGAAATAGGAGAAGAATGGTTTCTAGCGTTATTTCCTGGAGATAAAACCCATATCTAAAATGTGAGAGATGTGAAAATGGTGAACTTTAGAGGCTGATTGATGATCTTAGGCACGGAGCAGGTTAGGTGTTTTGGACTGAGCCACTAAATTTCATATTAAATCGTGTTTAAGGACTATTATTTAGTGCTGTATCAAAGCGCAACGCCTTTGTCTTACCTTCCTGAGCATGCCATCACTATTGAAATGGGAGAAGACTGAGCTGAAAGTCAGACTTTTGAAATGGTACAGCTAGGGCTGGCTTCCACAGTACAACTCTGAGGAGTCTGCAAGGCAGGAAGGGCCCCAAAACCCCTTCCCTGTCCTTGCTGAGCCTGATACGACCTCCCTCTGAGAAGACAGAGATGCTTCCCAGCCATTCCCACATCCCCTGCACAGAGCAGGTTTCCATAAAGGCTTCACCGAACAGGTGGTACCTCAGTTTCTTGAGCTGAAGTTAGTGGAGGCTTCATGTGTGTATTTTTGATACTCAGCCCAAGGCACCCACAATGCAACCCCCAAACCAGAGCACTGACCTGAAGCACGACTCCTTTCAGGCAATAGAATGATATCCTACTTACTGTCATCTTTAGCACCATATAGCACGAAATGTGTTTTCCGCTGAAAATAATTGAAAGACTTGAAAATCCCTGCAATGCCTTTTCAAGCTTGATGAGCATTCACTATGCACTTTCCTTTACTGTTTCTTTCCCTTGAAGAACAGATGAAGTTCTAAGACAATGATTTAATGTGTTGTACATTATTACATCCAATATCTGTCTAGGATTGCGGACTATTTTCATCTTGCTCTGCTTCCTTTATATTTTTACCACGACACAACAATATTCAGAGCCACTACCTACATATTTCCATCAGTCCATTGTTCATTAAGTCAGGAACCTGTAGAGCTTTGATCAGTTCTCGAACAACAGGAACATTTCTAGCTAAAATTTTCCTACAAGACTGCCAGACCTGCATCAACAAACCAGTCAGCTGCACAAACAAGTGAGTGAGCTGTCACTTTTGCAAACAGTCAACCCAACCTGGCCCTGCTTTCATTTTTTTATTATCTCCAAAGTCAGCAAAGATGTAGTATTACGTATATAAAATGGAGATAGACAATTTAAACATGACTGTAAGCATGTCTATACTGCTGTAGATGCTATTTTGTGTGCCTTAGGACAGGGATCAAGTTCCTGATGTTTATTCCATGTGCTTACTACTGAGGGTTTAGGACAGAGTGGTAGGACGAAAAAAGACAAAAAGGTAGTTTGTTCAGCTCAACGCAAACTGATCTATCCTGTTTCTCAGATAGTTTTTGCACTTACCAATATTCTATCATGTCTGTACCAATGCAAATAGTGGAGTTAATCAGTTGGAGGCTAGTGGCAGGTATATGCTCAATTATTTGACATAGAATGAGTCACAGGGATAAGACTTTTCTAGTTGAAGTGAAACAGGACTGACTGCAGTGGAGGTGTAGAAACAGCACGGCTGTACCCGTCATCCAGACCCTCTCAGGATTGCTGGGACAGAGGTTTCAGACTTAGAGAATGAAAGATTAATTGATGTGCTTTAGATTCATGATAAATCAGTATTTAAACTCATGTTCTGAAATATTTTTTTAGCTTTGTATTTCCAGAATGGAACAAAGACCATCCTAACACAATACAGGCTAACGCACGGCCAGGATAACACATCAGTGGCAAAATGTGGAGCAAGGGAAATTAAACAAGTCCATTACGCCACAGGGAATAAACATTGACACAAGACTGCAGAAAGAGAAAACAATGTTTGCAATAGTGAAATATAATCACTTCCCTAAGATGACATTCTTCTTTCGTTAGCAGAATTCAGGTGGGATTCCCCCTCACATAACTGAGAACAAATGAGTCGATAATGAGCATTTTGTCTCAGCTCCTGATGCATCTCAGGTGAGCTCTGCTCTTGCTAAATACATCATTTCTCACCACAAATTTGTGGATATTATGACTTGCTTTGATGAGCAGTATTCTGGATGAATATATTCTTACAAAGATATTGGTGTAATCCATCATAAGATTACCATTGGCACTAGCTGGATGTATTATTCAGAGAGCAACACTGATCAGCAGATCAATGGGGAACACTGGGGAATTTTATTTGTGTTCGCTTTAAAAGTTGACAAGGAAATGCAGTAATTTTCATTAGGCAGGAAAATTAGAGACTTGCGTAAAATGAGCTGTAAATCTGCTAACTCTGGTCAGCCTCTGGGGAAAGTTTCTGGTTAGTCCTGACTGTTATGAAAGTGTATGAGAAGAGGCAAAAGCTAAAGTGTTGCTACAGGAGTTCAAAACTATGCATGAGGATGTAAAGTCATAAAGGATGATGAGCATAAGAATCCAGTTTATTTGAAGTAATAATAGTGTGAGATAAATGTGAAAAAGAACGGATACTGTGATTTAAAAATACCAGAACTCTTTTGTGTCTTGGCAGATTAATTTACGTTAAATGTCCTGTGCTGGCCTGAAGGGACTGTTTGTCAGCTTTGATAAAGTGGGCACATCGCTAATTCTGAGAGAATCCACATTCACCTGCTAGATTTCCTTCAATACAGGTAAGAACAGGTGCCTCATTATTGAGAGAAAATTTGCTGACCTCTCTTCACACTTAGTGTGAGATTCCTGATAAATTTGGTTAGGTGAAGCTGTCCTAGTTATAAAAGCTAATTTTAGAATGTGGACATTTTTGATAAGTGAAATAGTAATTAAAGCAAACACAAAAATAAGGCAAAGAATGTAAAAAGGGAGAGAAAACCTGAAAGAAATTATGAAATCTTTTCTCTTGGACCTAGGTACCTGAGTACAGACACATTCATCACACAGTGCTGATCAGAAGACATAAAAGTGCCCACTATTTCCCTGCTCTGCCAGCCCCTGCTACTGTTTTAGAGGTTTTTCTTTGTAGGCAAAGGAATAGCAGTAAAAAATGACTAGAAACACTGCTGGTTAACAGGTGTCAAGAAATGAAGAACGCCACAGAAACAACTAAGGGAGCTGAAAGGCTGCTGCAGTCTGGGCTGACTGTAAGCAGCTGACTGTTCCAACAGAGCCATCATCGAATAAGGTACGGTCAGAACATAAAAACTGAGTTTCCCCTAAATACTCCATTGCAGTCAGTGGTTGCTTTCACTTCTTAGTTAGAGGTAAGGAGAGTATAACTGATGAGGAAAGTAATAATAAAAAAAGCCCAAATGAAGGCTGTCTTCGGCTTTCACAGATCTCGACTTTTAGATCTGTCAGGGCACCTTTTTGAAGACCTTTCCAGCTTTCTGTGCGCTGCCTTTCAAGTGACAGCCTTGTCAGCCCTGCATCCCTCCGTAATGGGCTGCTGTAATTCACTGTCTCTGTGCTCCACTGTGGCAGCAAAGAGCACTCACCAGTAAACACAGGGTCTTGCAGGCAAAGCCCTTTAGGAGCCTGAGCACACAGCAGCACAGAAATTGGCTTCAAACAAGAAGCTGCAAGAGCAGAGCTTTTGTGTCAAAGGCTACACAGTACTCTCAGAAATGGGCTCAAATCAATAGAACGATGATTTCTGCACAACCTGTGACACCTACATTTGGCACTTACCTCACTCCGGTTTACCTCAGTAATGGGTGTTTAAAAATCATCCTAAAGGCAACAAACACAGATAAGGGCAAAATCTAACACCTATCATCTTCATACGAATAAATTCACCCAAGATCAATTAATTCTAAAACCAAACCGAAGTTTCAAAAATGGGAAATGTGGCTCAAAACCTCCACTTTTGTAGAGCTTTGCTGCTGCACTGAGCTTTGCCTGTAGATTTGTCTCAGACATGTCACAGCTCTGTGCTTTCTCCAAGACTGCTGCTGGGAGCACTTACATTTTATGATTTCCTGGCCAACAGATTCATTATTTTCCTTTTGTTTCAGCAAATCTGTGATATGCATAACGTGTTGAAAGAGCTGAGCAATATGCTGAATCCCATGGAAAAAGTTCTTTAACAGGCGATTTATTTCTCTTGAGAAGAATATAGAGAATGGAAATGTGTTTCTTTTGAAACATGCAGGGTTCACCTTTTAGGACTGCGTTAATACCTGCTCTTAGTTCATTGTAAGTTTATAGAAATGAAGCAAAAACTCATTTATAGACTTATTGCACAAAATTAAAAGATAGAAGGATGAAGGACAAAGTGAAGATCTGTTACTGGTATATCTTGGTTCATATGTGCCCATTTACCTTAACATAGGACAGTCTGTGTGAATATTCTCTCACATTCCTAATAGTCTGAGAGACAAACACGTATTTGTTCAGATCTTTCATTTAAAAGGAATATATAAGGTCTATCAAATTGCGTGATTGAAGCCCACAAACCACAGCGTGCGATAGAACACACAGAGGAGAGCTGGGCCGTACCAAAGGTGCTACAACAAGAAGAAACTTTAATATTATCCATACTTTCCTCAAAAAGGACCTGCAGTTTTCTCACTGTGTCTTTTCATCTGCTTGCCATCTACAGTGAATTTGACTATGAAATAGATGCAAGTGGTTACATTGAGTTCTTGTGAGAAATGATGAAGTCAGAGAAGTTTATTGACATCAGGAATGGCCTCTCTGAACCACCTGCTTAAATGTCCTTTTGAGAAACTTGTCACTGAAATGCTATTTAATAAATATTGTTACTTCGTTTAGGTCCCAAGACTCAAAAACCAGTGAAGTCCCACGGAGGTTCGGGGTTTTTATTGTTTAATGGGTTTGTGGTTTTTGTTATTGTTATTGTTGTTGTGTTTTGTTTTGGTTTTTTGTAACACTAGAATTTTCTTTCAAAGGTCATTTTGGGTGCTATTCTTTTTATATTGCACTTTATATTTATTTCATATAGACTTAATGTTGTCTCTGCTGTATTCTTGAAAATATTTTGAAGGTATCTGCTGGTTAGTTCTGCTTGAAAGATCTTTTCTGTGGATCAGTGTGTGTCTCCTGTTGTTTATAGAGAACCACTTTGCCTATACAAAGGAAAAAAGCCCGTTAAATGTAAGTGTGGAAGCTGACCCAACCACTCACACAATGAACGACTCCTAACACTTCTCGTCTGTGTGTAGAGAATGAAAGGGGAATGTACCATGGGATAAACAAGTGTCTAACTGATTTGTTGTTACAGTCACAGTTCAATACCTACACAAATAATTCTCAGAGTAGAAATTATTAAGTCTGGGTTTATGTGACATTTGCTTGGATTATTTAATGCCTGATAAAGTGCAAGTTCTGCTCTAAGCTTTCCTGTGACAGCGTCTCTCTCCTGGGGAGTCTTTGGTTGCTAATACCATAACTGATCCCACTCTGCGGGGTCCCCGACAGTGGGATGCCATTTTGATTCTTCCTCCTGTTCCTATTTTCCTGCAGCTTGGAGGAATTTAATAATGCCAAGACTGCTACACTTCTGCCCAGAAGTTTGGCTGGAAGTGGCTGGCAGGTTTGAGCATTACTGAAGGAGACACAGAATGGTGGATTGGCAGGTATCGGAACAGAGACAACGCCATCCCATCACCTTAATTTCCCTTTGAAGTCAAGCTAATGTGGAAGAAAATTCAGAAGCGCATTCACAGCAACATTTAATACCCAGCTGTTCCAGCCCCTGCGGTTGTGACTTTGCTTCTGAGGCCTGTTTAATAGAAGCCATATCTCAAAGGACAGATTTATATCCTAACTGCTGTGGGAAGAGCAACAATAGTCTTTTATCCAAGAATGGAAGTTCTTACCTGTAAAATACTTCTCTTTTTTTTTAAATAATGCCTAATTAACAATTAAATAGAAGCCTATCTTTTAATTTTTCTTTTTTAGGTCATTAATCTTTCCCTGCTGTGTATTACACGTACACATGCATTGTCTGAAGACGATTCCTTTTAACCGTCTCCTGAACAATATATTTCTATTGCAGCTATAGATCTGAGGACTTTGCAGTACAGAAATCATATGTCAATAGGCAAAGATATTATAGACCAGTTCAACTGGTGAGCTGTCCACTTTGCAAACGACCATTTTCTTGTGACAGGTCAGTCATTGCTGCATTATATAGAAAATTAGGTTTAATATATACCTTGGATGTTACTGATTCAATTCCATCTTAGTGGTAAGAGTAGAAAAATATTTTAAGTGTTTCTTTAATTGAGAGTTGATGGGATTCACACCCCCTAGAGAAACTTTCTACATAATACTGTGGAAGCCAGACCTCACCAAAGACTTGGGCACCTTGCTCTTAATGCAGATGTCCATACTTCCCCATGTGACTGCACCTCGGGGCAGGAGGGATGTGTTAGGGAAGGATCATTTCACGCCAAACTTTAAGATCGTTTCTACTGGGGCTACAGCACTCAGGTTTTCAGTGGTTAGTCCTTCAGTGAGAAGCAAAATTCCAGTATTCAAGCACCCTAGTCAATGCCTCATGAGGACAAGGCAAACGAGCAGTGTGCAGAGCATGGAGAAGACAGACTGCTAGCGAACAGGGAACACAAGGAACAAGGGAAAAAATATCAGCAACCCAGCCCTTTCTAGGGATTACGCTTCTAGATGAGAGTTGTGGGTAAACACCTCCATCTGTTTAGCATCCCAACCATCCCAAGAGACCAGGCACCTAAAAATGGCTTTGGAAGAGTCCAGCAGTTCACCCTCTCTCTTGCTTTTCCTTATGAAGTGCAGCCTGACTAGGAGAGGATAGGGAGGAGTAGCTGGATAGCCAGTACTCCCCTCCCGAAACAAAGTCATCTGAATCATAGGGGTTTTTTTTTCTCTACCTGGGGAGATTAAATGCCTGTCTTACATATCCTGGCAACACACCCACACAAGGCTTAAGATGGGGGAAAAGGTACATCATTTTATTGACAACCTGGCTACTTGAATATATTGTTTTACTGTTGCATTATTTTGTTCCAAATGTAACATATTGCGAGGTAAAACATCCTTGCAAGTCTGTAAGGTCTTTCACGGTTAATTTGTGTTCATTGAACATTTAGTAATCTGAGTTTTATAGCATTTTAACTTCATGGGAAGGAAATTCTGTGAATTCTAATAATCAAGACTATCACACATAAAATCAGAAAGCACTAGCATATGATCTGGAGATAAAAATTAATTTTGGAAGCTAAATCATTAAAAATATGTTCCCTGACTTTTAAGAATTGGTGAGTACTCTTTGGCATAATTGATGAAATTAAAAAGCATGAAGACTGATATCTAAGACTCAGTGTATAAAAACATCTGGTGTTCTGTCCTCTTAGAGCTATTGCTTTCAGTTTCTGCCTGTCAGCAATACCCTTTGCATGGGCGTTTCTCCCATAAGCTATAAGCTATCATGGACGCACTGTATTTGGGTAAAATATAGGAAATAGTATTCCATAGCTTTGTCTATTTGCTTTGCAAATCCAATAATATGCAAATTTATGTTTCATCTTTGCTTATTATTTTTACAGCTGTAGAGCTTCTCTTGCTGAGGAAGATACTTACTGCATAGATTTTCATGACAGTGATACAGTATAAAAACCCACCAGTCACTTTCTTCTTGATTCTCCCAAACTACTAGAGACTCCCAAGCCTCTTTGATAGGGTATACAAAATGCCAACATTTCACAAAATATCCCTACCTACCTACCTCAATTATTAGGGTAAAATCCATTTGGACGGTGTGCTGAGAAGAGGATTCCGAACAATAGCAAAGTCTGCTTTCACTGAAATCTCATCTCCACTCCACTCTGTATTTCATTTCTTTTTTTACCTGCATAATTTCTTCTCATTTTTGATTCTTATTATTTCTTCTTATTCTTTTCCCTTTGGCCTTCCTACCATCCCTCCATTTACCTAACTGTTTTTTCTTTCCCTTTAAATCACCTCCTAAACATTAACAATCTTAAATGTTTCCAGATCCTTGTCCTTCTGAAATTAATTAGCCTGACACACTTCACTCCTCACAAATTCTACTGTGAGAAGAAAGGGCCTCTGAGGACCAGCCTTTAACACCAGTTCTAAACCAGCAAAGAGACACCGCAACACCAACACCTAAAAATATAGAACCAACCTCCACCGTGTACTGAGGAAATTTTTTTTAGTCTAATGTGAACTTAGTTTCTTATATCATTTTCTTTATGCTGGTTTTCAAAAGGTCGGGCAGGACATAAAATACAAAAAGATTTTACAAACTCATTGGTATTGTAATGAGTTTACATCAAAGCCAGATAACACCACTGGATGTTTGGAGAACTGTCTACTCCACCAATGTGCGGGAGGACTGCATCGATATCGCTTGTGTAGAATTTCAAGCAGGAAATTCTACTCCTCAGTGCACCCACTAACTCAACATAAAAGGCAGCAGAAGAAGGGAAAGGAGCCGGAAGACAGCAACACTTGATACAATTATGCTGAAGTTAGAAAATCAAGCTGCTCAATAGCAGCTTTAAGCATTACTGGAGGGGAAAAAAAAGATGTCATTCTGGCTTTCTGAATGTCCCACTTCTGCACCAGTATCAAGTGTATGAGAGAAATTAGCTGTATAGCTAAAATAAGATCATTCTGCGAAACTTCAGACTGAATAGCCCTGTCTCTTGGGCTTTGCTTTTCATTGCTTGCTTTCTCGGTGTAATCAAAACACAATTTACGATAAACCAGTACCTTTCGCTCTGAATTTTTTTCTTTGGCTTTCTGTCTCTCACTGCATTAGATTTGTTTCTGTTCTTATCTTCCTCACAGAACTGTCCTTGTGTTTTTATCCTTTTGCAGCATCACACAGATGTTTACACAATAAGGAAAGAACGGTATTTTGGTAACAGGTTTGACCAATCACTACAATGGAAAGAGCAATTAGTAAATGTTTAGAACCACTGATAAAATCTACTGAATAAATAATGCTACTGTTCACAAGAAGTGGGCAACACATTTATTATCAATCAGGAGAGTTGTAACGGTCTTATCATGTTTCTTTCGCTAGTAGGGATTGTGATTGATGAATAAGATATGAAATTATATTAATGTATCAAATGAAAACAACTAGGACAAGAGAGGAGTCCTGTGAATATAAGTTGCGTATCTCCAAAGATTTAGTAAAAGTTTAAGTATAGATGAGATCATGTGAAACATAGTAAAAGAATCAGATCTAAAACCACAAAATTACCAGACAGATTAAATCCAAGAAAGTGAAGAATCACTATTGACACTCAGTGGATGTGATGCTGCCATCTGTAAAAATAAAATTTCCAACAGATGGGAAAACACATCTGCAAAACCAGACGCACATTGCAAGTTGTGTGATTGCCGGACATGTGACAAGCTTTAGACTCATTAAACAACTTCTTCAAAGAAAAGTGTTTCTATTGTACTACCAGAAAATTAGACGGAAAGAACACTATGTATATATATAAGTGCCAGGAAAATTCCAAAAAGAGATGTAATTAAAAATGAGGAGAAGCAATTAAAAGAGGCACAAAAGTTCCTCAGGAAACAGAACCATGTGTTTTGCTCCTTATCTCTTCAACATAAATAATCTAGATCACAAACTAAGTAATTATCCTATGATTTGCTGTTTAAGTGCCGTTATTAACTAGTAAGCAGAAATATGCTGGTTCTTCTGAAGTTAATAGGTAGGTGACCTTTGCAGGTGAATTATGCACTTATCAGGTGAAAACACCAAACTGAATTATGAAATTATTTCAGCCAAGTCTAATTTCAGAGACAGAAATTTATGTTGACATCAGACACCTTTGAATACAATGACTCACAGAGCAGCGACACTGATGTTGACTTCCCTCCCCTCATCACAACTTCCAGTGCAGCCCACAGAAATCTTCCTTTTGAGACACAGATTCCACAAAAATCTGTGCCATCGACTACAGAAATACTTTGAGGGTGATTTTCTGAATGAGACAGAGTTTTTGGAGCAGTAGCTAGATCCAAACTCCCTCTTCTCCCATGAGTGTATTGTAACTGGTTACTGTGGGGTTTGGACCTGAGAAACACAGAGGAAAAGGTTTTTTGGCGGGGGGGATGGGCATGATGGGAGTGGAGTGGGGAAGGTTCACTGCTGTGGCATGATTTATCATAGAAGATGAGTTCCTTGCAGGAATTTAGCATTTGTTTTTGTATCTCTGAGACAGCTGACTTTCTCCCAGCACTTTCAACGTATTCCAGTCCTCATCTGCTCAGTCTCAGCCTTCGCTCCTTAGCTTCCTCAGCTCTCATCCAGCTCATCCCTATCTCTGCTGTAGCCTCCTCCCCTCTCCTCATATTGCTCTTTGTGTGCTTATCTCCAGTATGCAGGCACCATTCCCCATCAGACTCTTTGATCAAAGTCTTTATAAGGACATTTTTGGGTTTTCCCTCCTCTTTCCTACCACTAACTTCTCAAATTTGTCCTCAGCACCAGTGCCATGGTTACTAGTGTCTTGTGAGACACAATCTCTCCTGCCTCATCTGATTAATTATTCCCCTAGCTACCTGGCTCTAAGCATCCCCTCTTGCCTCCTCTCACACATAATCCTCCTTGCTCCCCAATTCCTGACCTTGACTTTCATTTGTCATGTCTCAAACCCCTTCCCCATGCCTGAAAACTCCCACTTTCTTGCATTCCCTTTCCTTCCTTCATTAATTCAGAGAGTACTGAAAAGGAAAGAGGGACAACCCCACTGCCCAGCTCCATCCCCCCTGCAAAGAGGTCTTTTCAGGGTCAGCTGGTTCCTGCAGCCCCTGAGAGCATCATCTTCCATCTCCTGCCAACACACGTGGCTGAATCACTCAGAGCTGGCAAAATTTTGAGAGCTTCCAGTGAGGGTGCTGTCTTCAGAAACTGCAGACATTGAAGTCAACAAATATTGGACATATTGAAACAGTAATGTTTTTAAATGCATACAATGGAGCGGAGATGGTTTCTCCCCAAATCTGCGAGACGACCTGTTAGAATATCCCATGTAGGAACAGTCTCTTTGTGTCAGTGCCAATACAATAACTGCTGAAAGCTTTCTGATTTGCTGTTTTCAAAGAAAAGAATGGCAAAATCTCCTTCCAGAGGGAAACTGAGAGAGGGGTGATTTTTGCAAAACTACGCCATTATTCCATGGTAATATCAGTAAAGGAACCCACGTTCCCGCTGTTTAGGATGAGCACTGTAGCCATTAGTCTATCTTATTTCTGGATGAGTTCACTGGGAAGAATCATCTAAATAGTTCAGCTACATTTCCTGCACATTCTGCAAACTTTAAATGAAAGCTACGGGTTACAGCCACTCTCCACCGACAGAAATCAGAAATCCAAATCTTTAATTTTAATCATTACAATATTCAGAAAAATCAATAAAAGCCTTAGTAGTTGATGATTTTTTTGTCTCAAGCTGTGCCTATCCCTTCTGTCTCTGTTGTTACAACTTAGTAAACCAGAATGCAGATAGCTCCACTTAGTTAAGAAGCCAAAAGTTATTAAGAGAAATCAAATAAACGTGCTAACAGGAAAGGAAAAAAATTAAATCCAAGAAATTAAACCTCTCCCTAATTTAGCTAGGTTGTTTTTTTTTCCCCACAGAGCTGTTCATTAGCCAAAAAAGAGGAAAAACTTGAAAAACAGTGGCAAACACTATTAGCAAATTCTTCATTCAGATCACACAACGGAAATGAGCACATTGTTCCAACAATGGGTTGAACGCGAAGGCCAGCAGTATGGGAGACAGCCGCAACTGGCTTCTTATGGGAGAGGAAGCAGAGCAAGTGTTATCCAGAAAGACCGGGATGTTGTGGAAGAAATGACTCAGCTAGCTCTCTTCTGGTAAGAAAGGAATTCTGTTTGGATACAACACCGCCGAGGCTTGAGCAGATCCTCCGCACCAGGCACGTATCCTGCTGCAAGTGATGTTGTTTCAGGGTACAGGCCATGTTAGAGCTCAGGAAGGGGAACACCTGCTCTGTATTTACTTCTTAATTTTTGACATTTAGGAAGGATAAGATTAGATTAGGGGTTTTTAAAAGCTAGTTAGCTAAGGCTGCAGTGGGATAAAACATCTACTCTTCTGTAAGACCATGGAATCCACCATCACCAGCCAGAATCAGTTCTCAGAGAGGACTCTGATAATTTGCTTTAGATTTAGCACTTTCAGGCACTGTCTCCGCACAACCCAAATACCAATCCAAGACTAAAACATAACCAAGCTGGCAAATCAATTCTCCACTTCATCTTCATGTAGTGGATCTTTTGAAAAACAAGATTTTGTATCCCCTGAATGATCCTCGGATGTCTGTAGCCTTTAAACGCTCCTCTGAGATACAGCATAATGCTGCCAGCATAACAGTCAGTCAAAAGCCTTGTTATACACGGATATAACACAAGAGTTAAGTACAACAAGCATCGCTGTCAATCAAAATACATGTTAAAATGGGAGCTCATGTCAATGCTGTTGTATCTTCCTGACAGGTGAATGCAGACAGAAAATTTTTCAAGCCTTTAGCACATCTGTGGAGTGCTCTGCTATGGCTTTCAGTTGTCTACATCCGCTAAAACTACCCTAATTGTTCCTGTTACCCTTGGAAACCATCAGCCTAAAAGCCTCTCTCCTGCTGGGAGATGAAATTTTACATGAAGATCTCTGTCTGAAAAATATCTATGCTCTAGTTCTTTCAGAGGATGTGGAGTTTGATTAAAGAATTAGGGCATGGACCTCAGAAAAAAAATAAATAATGTCTCTTTTGGCCTTAAACACTGCAAAAATCTGCCTTTGCTTATTCATATAAAGAAATCCTGTGTTGCATGGGAGCTCTTCTACTACAGTCTAATAATAGATCATCGCTGCAGAATGAGTTTGGGTTATGTATGTTCACATTAACTCCACACAATTTAGTTTAAATGGAGTTAGAACAGAAAATGATACTAACTTATGGGTGTTAGTGGTAGTGGCTGCATCACCCCGATGTCCACGCTGTCATATAGCTGGCCCTGGCAAGATGTTCGCTGGATGGGAGACGTGTATGTCTGTTTTCTCAAAGCCTTAAGTAAAGCTGCAGCAAAGGCAGTGTGTCCTTTTCTGGAATGCCACATGTGAGCTGATGTACTGAGGTTCACTGCTCGCTTCACCCACTGTCCAGGAAGCAGAGCTGCAGCAGCCACCTGAGCAGCTGCCACAAGCCTGGAGGAGGCTACAGAGAGAGGTTGGCTCTGGGTGTCATCATCGTGTCACTGTGGCTTTGTCTGTGGATGACACTTTGGAGCAGCTGCTAGCAAAGCATGAGTTTCACTAGGGGGAAACTCACATCAAGGTAAGTGTATTCATTTTAGCAAAAGCCAAAATGAAACTTTATACACTCTCATCTTGGAGAATATAAAAATTCAAGGAGTCAGTTTGCTGCTGTTATGCCTTTTCTTGGTGTGCTACAAAGCGTGTGCACCCGCCTGCAGAGCCCAGCCATTTGTGGACTGCTCTGGACACATGACCGACCTGTTCCAGAACCTCTTTCCTCCTCATTTCTGATCTTGACCCTAAGGACTGTTTCTGAAACAAGAATCTGTGTCCTGTAGCTCAGCACATCACATCCAAAACTGCAAACAACAGAACTGGAAATTACACCAACTCTGCATTTACATCCAACACATCAGGATCATTTTCTACACAAGAAATAATTAATCTTCCAGGGAGCTTTTCCATCAACCTAATGGTTGCTTTGAGAATTAAATTCCCCTTACCTCCTTCCAGCAAGTCATTAGAGATTACAGAGATGAGAGAATCAAGTTGACAAGAGTCTTGCCTTTCACTTCAGCTACAGTAGGTTAGGGCCACCCTTGATCAGTGAAGCCCCTTGAAAGAATTTAGATGTAAAAATCTGTGTTTCACATGAAGTCTGAAGCTTGTGAGAGCTGATGAAGAACTTGAGTGTTTTTTGCTTGCGTTTCAAATCAACTTTTCTCATAATGACTTCAAAAAGTTATTATGATCAACTGCAGAAAATAATGCTAAATTAATCCCATAAAATTTTATGAGTGAAATTATACAACATAGTAATGAAATGCAAATATCCTCGTTCATTAGGCTCATCCATTTCAATTGCACCTACAGAACAAGTCTCAGCAGGGACTGTTAATCATACAGCAGCAAGCAAAAAAGAATATATTATATTAATTAAATAGCCACATTATGCAGCTGGGTGCTGAATTATGCCCATGAAATTCAACATAGCATACATTATTATTTTTATTAGAGGAACAGGATCTTCTTTTTACTGAATTTGGGGGAACACAACAACATTTTGGTGTGTGTGATAAATAACAAATGAAGAACAGCTCAGTATTTCAAATGATAGCAGTAATTGTTTTAAAAAAAAGCCCACCTCTTTGAATTCACAAAGCTGTAATCCTTCAAAGAGCTGTTTACAAGCGTATGGATCAGTCTGTGCAGACCTCATTGAAAGCACCCAGGAAGGTCAGAGGGCTGGACAAGAGGAGAAAAGGTTGGCAGATTTTTGCCCTCAAATTCAAATGTTCAGCCAACAGCTACTCAAATTTATCCAACTAAATACAGCTTATTTGCAAAAGTCGCTTGGCTAACTTATCCACTACACAGTGCTTTCGAGAGTCTTGAGCGAGTAAAAGACCAAGCTACTAATATGGCACTTTAAAATATCTTGTCATAAAGACAGCATGTGGTATTCACAGGAAAAGACACTTCTTACTGTCACGTGAGTAAAACCAGAGGGAGTTTGTGTAACTTTCTGCCTCTGTCATTACACTATGCATGTCCCTAATGATGCCTCAAAGCCAGTTTCTAGGTAGGATTTTGAACATTTAAGCTTAAAGTTTTATTCCTGGAATCAGAGGTTAACATCCCCAAGTCCATCCTAAAAATACTGAAACCAATGGACAACTGAAGCAGAGGAAAGTCCACCTCAACAAACACGCTCAGTGTAAAATGATATTTTCCCTTTATGTATAAAACAGAGCACTTCACACTTCGATTATGCTGCAAAGAGAAGAAAAAGCAGCATTTGCATTTATATACTATCAAGGATTTCAGGCTTTTTGTAGATGTGTGGCGATGGCATCAGAACATGTAGAAAATGGGCATCTAGCCCTGACAGGACACTAGGTTTGAGGCTCTTTATCGTCAACGGCTAGAAACACACCTCAACAAAATTAATTGTTTTTAAAGGCCTGGCCTAAAGACGGGCAGGAAGAGGGGTGGTCTCTTTCTCCCAGGCTGTTCTGGGGCCAGGTGATTCTACCAGAAAACATGCATGGAGGAGACACTGGGACTTGTGTTTGCCAGTTCCCAGAAGGCTTTAACCAGCAATTTGTCACACAAAATGCTGATACCCAAACCGTCGCATCCCACCTCTGTGCCTCTGGATAAAGTGACAGTGTCTGCTGTGCCTCGTACTGATCCAAAGGTATAAGGGGAAACTTTTAAAATTATTTTGGAGCTGCATTTTTTGTTGCTTCCTTCTGTATCAAACTTAAATTCACACTTAAAGTGTCCCTGGTTTTTCACCCTCGTTAAACATTGAGATGTGCAGTGGTTGAAATGCCATTCACGTTCCAGTGAAGACTGCAGCCATGATAGCACTGTCTGGTTTCTTCGCTGATTTATGAGCCAGCTGTAAAACTTTGCTCTGGTTTTAAAACCAATAGGAGATTTCTAGTGGGAAGCAACTGCTTGAACCAGAATTTTATACATAAACATATCAAAACTACATTGTGGTGATTTGCTGGATTCCCTTTACAGAAAATTATGTTATTAAGAGCCTTTAATTTCTTGAGCATTATGTCTAGATTGATAGTCATCTAAATGAATCAAGAGCTATTCAATCAAAACTGGAGGTCTGGATTCACTCGAATAGGCTCATTGTGCTCACTTCCATAACAGCTATTAAGAAGGTTAATTCAATAACTCTTTGCATGCTGGGTCGACAGATTGTTCCTGGCGAGCCAGACTGAACTCTTCTGATGGACACAAAATCGTTCAGGTCACCGCTGTGTGGACCAGCTAATCTGACACTGAAATCCGATTCTGGTTTTTAACAAAAGATCCAAAAATAGAAAAGGGTAGATTTTTGTACAGTAATAAGTCATGGCAATGTTCTCTGTTCCCTAGATTTGTTTTGACATTTGTCTATAAACAGAATAAGTTATAGCAAACGATTATTGCAAACCCACTCTGACCTCCAACACAAACCAACTCACAGCATTTAGGAATGTTTCCATGTTTGTAGTTCCAAGGACCTAGCACAGGTTTTTCCCATACATTTGAGAGCAGCTGCTTATCTGGTAGCTATCAATCCATTATGGTCACCCTCATCACTGTACTGCAGCACCAAGAGCAAACAGAGCCATCACAGGGATGATACAGCACTATAATGGACTACACCGGAGTCCCTTTCCGAGGAAACAGTTGTCTAAACGGGGAATTAGACAGCCAGGTTCCCAACAACTTGAATTTTAGAGAGCTAGGTTTAATTGAGATGAATATCACAATTTAATTTGAAGACTACATACAAGATACATGTCATGAAATATTTTTCATGAGATATAAGCACAGCTAGCAAATAAAATATTTAACTACTTGGGTGGTTCAGTTAGCTAAAAAAAGCAGATACTAGGGCATACAGGAGGTTTGTCATAATGATTCAGCATTTCAGCTGGGAAGAGAGAAACATACAAAACTATTCCCAGCAGCAGCAACAATTTCAGTGGAAAATCAAAGCACCTCCAATAGTACTCAAGGTCTGCCTCTTCGAGACACACAGATTTTAGAGAACAGAAACGAATCATCCTGACAAAGGGACATTTGTTAAACTTTCGGCTGCCCACACAAGATCAAAGCTGAACCTTTCCTTCCTACTTCCATAGTCCATAATCAATGAATTAGTTGTCAGCAAGTGAAGCCCTCAATCATAATAAACGAATTAATAGCTAGACGACAGATAAATAAACACATTCAACAAAATTACTTTTTTGTTGTGATTCTATTGAAGTGGTAAACAACAACAACTGCCTATAACATCAGCAAGATTTGTTACTCACTCTGACATGGTCATCCAGTACCAGCCTGGACTGCTGCAGGGAGGCGTTCTCGTGATTGGAGAGTTGAAAGCAAAGCCATTGATCATGGTTCTCCTTCCCAGGCTCAATTAAAAAACATCCTTCTTTCCACTTCTCTTTTATTACCTTTTTATGGGTTTGGTGTTGATTCTTCTTTGGGCTTTCTTCCTGTTTTCCCTCGCAGCAGTGGACACTGAGCTCTAATAAGTCAAACGCTTGTCATTTAATTTCAGTATAAATATTGCCTCCTGTATTTTGCCTTTTTTTTTCCCATGAATGTGTGTCCTTTGTTAAGGTGAGCTGAAAGTGACTTTTTTCAGATTAGGTGAAACAAATCCCATTACTTGTTGATAAAATACACTCCTATAAAATGATGGACGTATACCTGTTCATAAATTGTGTGAAATGAAAAATCAAACTATATATATTCTGCCGTGGAATAATCCTATTCATAATACCTTTGCTTACATTTCTCTACTATCCTTACACAGGGTAATTTTAGAATTTACATGATCAAAATACCTTTGGGGATTTTTTTTACAATGCACTATATAGTCACAACACCCAAAATAATGCAAGTTCCAAAAAATTCTAGTAGCTTTATAATCAGTCATCATACACAGGCAATCATGCTCTCCACGAGTTGGATCATCCTCTGCTCTAAAAACATCCACAGGAAAGAACTATGAGGCAAAAATGAATCTCAGAGAGCACTTGTCATGTCTCATGTTCTGCCCTAGCGAGTGGAGAGCCAAAACAAAGCCATAATATTCATTACTGAGACTTCAGGTTCCCCGGCTCGTTTATGTTTTCCTTTTTCTCCCTTTCTACCTCTTTTGTACCTTGAAAATTGCCTGCAAATGAACTTTTGCGAAGTTGTCTCATAAAATCATAAAAACTCCAGTAATAAACCCCAACTATTTCAAATAAATGAATTCAGTATTGGCAGAAAAGGAATTTCTGTAGAAAAGAGATGCTTCCGAATGCTATAATATGGCTATAAAATTCAAGACAAAGGTAAGCAAAGGTTTCGTATGATGAAGCTACCCCTGTGTACCACTTGTTTCTGTGTACGCTAGTGGCTTTTGAAGTGGGTGTGCAGAAATACAGGGAGGTTGGAGGACTGATCAGAACCCATCAGAAAACAAACTCACTGTTTGCAATAGGCTGGTGATGCAACCTAAGGTTTGCAGCAGAATCTATGGAGTGAGTGAAGCCTGAAGCTCCAATCATCCTCCCAAAACCTCCCTTAAGGCTGTAAGGAGCTCCCTTAAGGCTGTAAGGGAGCCTTAAGGCTCCCTTAAGCTCCCTTCTCGAGCTTTGAGAAATTATACAGCCTGCGTGATTCACCCCATGCTGGGCCAGGGTGGATTGCAAAAGAGAAATTCACAGCTCTCAACCTGAAATCACTCAGGTCCATAAAAGATACTCATTCGTTTAGTCATTTTAGCCAGAGAGATAAGATGTGTCAGCAGTCTGGACAGCAACAGAGGCCAAGGAGTCTTGGTAACATCTAGAACATTAATTTTTTCATGGACTTTTTTTCATGGACTGTAAGTTGTCAGGTATAAACTATATCTTCTCCCACATCTCATAACACATAGTATTCTCTGGGCACTCTCTAACACAGAGAATGCTTTGCTGACCTTTACCCTCTCTAAGGGTTGTGTCTGATGCTTGCTGTTATATCAAATATTTCATCATCCTTTTCTTAACCTTTAATTAGCATTCAGTGCAAAGGATGTTTACTTCTAGCAGTGAAAGAATGTGTGAGCGAGGGGGATTGAATGATTTCCAACTTTTTTCTAACAATGGTTCACATTTATCCCTATCCTTAACTTTGCCTTTTTAGGAGTCTATTCTCCTGACATCTGGCAGCTAATAATTTTAAAGTTCTGTTTCTTTTCCTTTGCCCTTGACTCCTGATGGAAATGAGACACATTCTGGATATTCATTATTTGTGCCAACATATGGATGTATTTATCAGACAAATGATTAGAAACTTCGCTGAAGGTTAGAACTAGTGGACACATGGATAACAGTGGTACCCTGGGGGAAAGGTCAGCATGGCTTTTGTGAAAAGAAAGCTTGCTTTACAAACCCATTGGGGTTCTTTGAAGGCTTTGCTAAGGACTTATATGAAGGAAACCTTGATGGCTTTGACAAAGTCCTGTGAAAAAGGCTGCTGAAGAAGGTAAATTGCCATGGAATAAAATGGAAGGACCTTGAATGGGGAAATAATTAAAAAAAAAAAAAAGAAAGCAAGAAAGAAAAAGAAAAATCAAGAAACAGAATGGCTGGCACAAATGGCTTAGTCCTTACTGTGGAAGGAGGTCTTGAATGGAGTTCAAGAGGGATACGTGCTCAGCACAACCCCAGCATAGATGAACGTAAAATCATGTAGTTAAGGGGGGAAAAAAACCAGCCTTTACTTCTCATGGACAATGGTGGGCATTGAGCTGATCATTCCCACTAAGGAGCAGAAGTGAAAATTCATCTTAGAGCTCAGGAGAGGCTTGTGAGAGAAACTCAAGGCGAGGAACTACAGGGGAAGATTGAACAAAATAATGAATGTCATTATGGTACTCTATAAATACATAATTCTCCTCCATCTTGAATAATGCTTGTGCTAAGCTATCCGTCTCAAACAGCTTGTAGTAGAGCTGGAAAATTTTCAGAAAAGACCACAAGGACAATCAAAGATATGAACTAGCTTCTGCATTAAAAATACCTAAGTAGGCTAGGACTCCTTCAGAGGGAAAAAGAAATGACTGAGGGACATACGACAGAGTTCTATAAGGTCGGAAATGTCATGGAGACAGTATATAGGGATTGATCAAGCCATTACCTATTCCAAGAAAAGAACTGGGGATGTGAAATTAAACTACAATGAAGGCAGTCCAAGACAGAGTCGTTTTTCATACAGATGATAGCTTAGCTATGGCACTGCTGGCCACAAGATGCTGGAGAGTGTGAAAGTTTACCATGTTTCTAGGAGAGGTTAGCAAAGTTCGCAGAAGATATGCTTGCCAGTGCTATGGAATAAATAGAAACTACAGCTGCTTGCCCTTGAGCTTGGATGCTAGGAAAAGACCTGTAGGGAGCTTATTAACTTTGTTCTTGTACTCGTCCCCTGGCCTTTGCCTTTGGAGGCTGTCGGAGACAGGACGCTGGGCTAGATGGATGGACCTCGGGAGTGACCCTCTGTAGCTCTGCTTCCCTTCTTAATCCAGATGTGGTCAGCAAATTAGCTCTACACCTCTGGACAAGGTCCTTATGCCAGATAGCCTGTCACATATCTTTCTCTCTGCTCTAAAATGACTTGTCAACTTTACCTGCCCTTTCAGCCACCGTTTGAATGTTGGAATATAAAGGTAACTCCAAAATGCAACACTGCAAATATACTGGCAAAATAAAGAGCCCTTGATTTGTGCTCAGAGTTATTTTCTTCCCTTCAGCAGTAAGAATGCATTGAAATGCTTCTGAATTGCAACATATATTAAATGTTTTGTGTCTTCTGCCTCTTGGTATTCCTGTGTAATAAAGCTTTTCTCTCACCTTGAATGGCTGTCAATACACCATACATACAGCATGTTTCAAAATAATACTTAGAGCAAGGCATTTCATAACTAAAGCTTTTTATAAGTCAGAAGTTGTGTTTCCATACAAGCTGTAAATTCAAGGAAGATTCAAAGTCATTGTGCTCTCAAAGCAGGATTTCTCAGCATGTACCATTGTCAATGAATAGCGTTCAAAGCTCT
>NW_010433318.1:97582-132189 GCF_000710305.1 Buceros rhinoceros silvestris | reverse complement strand
TCCCTCTGTAAACATTTTCCAAAGGACATAGAGTCACCTGGTAGTCTAGTTTTTAAATACAGTATGGCTATCACAGAAAAGCTTTGAAAATCTGGGAGACTAGTGTACATTACTTGGGAGGTTAAATAATGAAGAAAAATAAAACATATCTGAAAGAATTCAAGGAAGCCAATCTCATTCAGTAGCTTTAACTTATACAGAAGTACAACTTCCAAATGTCTAATTATACTCCAGCTAGTGACATTTTAATATACTATTTTAATAACATTTTAATTGTTTTATGATGGGCAGTGACTGTTAAAAACTGCAAAATCAGGTTCTATACCAATTTGCATTGCCAAAAAGTTCCTTGGAGATTACCTCTTTGAAAAGCCACAACAGACGGGTAAATTGACAGAGAAAACACCTGTATCTCATTTTCCTGTGCCAGCCTCAATCTTGAAAAGTGTAGCTAAGAACAATGTCTGCGGTTAGAACCATGCAGATATATAGCAGCGCTTGCTCCTGCCAGGGCAATAGGATGGTCTACTAAAATTGCTTTATGGTTCTAACTGACCCTACAGTGTATGGTCACTTGAGGACTGGAAGCAGAAAAGCTCAGAATAAAAAAGCAGGTCGAACCAGCCATGAGAAGTTATGGAGCAATCTGTAAATTATAGTTTTGAAACACTGCTCAGATTTAGCACTAAGGAAATATTGCAGAACACATTACAGCACGGGTGGTTTTAAACTGGCTCGTTCTGTGCTTGCTCCATGCTGACCTGCTTTTTCATGAATATGCTGATGACTGTTGCACACTGATAAACAAAGCTTAGGCTGTTACTAGAAAATTCACCTGTTTTAAGACCTTGAATCAGAAAACTGGCAGGATCACGACCTAAAGATGTAAACACGAGCAGGTGCCTCAGAATTCAGACACTGAGTACCAGTGAATCTTTACTGTATAACTATTAATTTCTCAAGGATAACAGAAAGTAGCATTTCATAAACAGTGGGTCACAACTGCCATACTGTTTGCAATTCAGATAAGATATCGCATTGCTTATGCTTGGTGGTCGTGAGCCTGTGTTTGGAAGCGTCATCATGCCTGTGAAAGGCCAGAAGATGCTAACAGTGGTGCACTAGTCTGCCACAACCTATTGACTGACACAACAATGTCTTTAGCTCAAAAATAAAAAGTTAATGGAATTAATGGAATTAATTAAAGTCACACCTATCCAACGAGTCTTACTCATTCGTTTGGTATCTGGCAAGGCAACAAAAACATACAACATGGCACTGCGGAAGCCGAGAGCTTGACTGTTGGGATGGAGATTACTTTTATGTCCAAAAGATAAAAAATATTAAAGATTCCATGAAATTACCTAGTTCTGTGCCAGAAAGTAAATCTATTCACTATCCTTGCAGATCCAGCTTCTGAGACTGCCAAGACTGGTTCACTGACATTTGCTTGAAGGGGAAGGTAATCCTTATTTGGAGACTCATAAATAAAATTAAAACATTTGCAAACAACAGAACAGCAAATTGGAATGCTAACACCTCATGACTACATATTTGTAGTGTATTTCTTTAATTTTACAGCCAGTGCTTTTTAAAATACCTGTTTGCAGTGTTGTTCGCAGTTTGGAATCCATTTCCACGAATAAGTTAACACGAAGTTTCATAGTGCACTACTGGCTGTAGCTAAACTTTTGTTAGAAATTCAGATCCCTCATGAGAGATCTATTCAAAAATAGAAGACACTTGTCCACCTCAGCTGGTGAATTTGCTGTCTGGGACCTAGAACCTAGAATACTCAGGCTCTCATCTGCTTTCTCATTAGATCTTTTTCTCTCTGTGTGTGAGGAAATTAATGGTTAGTTTACACAACGTGGACAACTTTTGACAGCAATTAAGAGACACCCCCCACCGTAGTTCTCCATGTAACTATTCCCTAGCATAAACTACAAACAAATTTTCACAGAGTCCCTCGGATCCTTAATGCCTGCATTTTGAAAGTATCACTTCCATTCCATTTTTATTTTTAATATAACTGGTTTGTTTCCTGGGCAATCCTACTCCAGAGTTGCCATCTGCTAGTTCTCTCCTGTGACTGCCGCATAATACTTTCACAGAAGGCAGCCACAAATGCTAAACTGCCCAATTAATTGAATCATTCATTCACCAATCAAATTTGTTGTACATTGTGTCGGAAAGGTAGGTTTTGTTTATGAGCTATAGATCTGAGCAACTGCCTCTCATATTTTCCTCTTTGTATCACTTGTACTAAATACAGTCTTAAGACAAAGAAATCTTTTAAACAAGTTTGGAAGAGAAAACTTTGTCAAGGAGGAAAGATCTCATCTCAGCTATGACAACTTGAGAAAACAGGCCTGTTAACAGGGTGGAATTAGGGCTCTTAATGAACAGAACCATACTTTTCTCATCATCAGATGTGATTTTGCCTGTTTGTAAACACGTGCAGGTCTTGATTTATTTTCCCCATCCTACACACTTAGAACGTTTTGACAGCTTTACAGAGAAAAAAACCTCCCTAATTAGCAAAAGGAAAAAGAATCTGGAAAAAGAGTTTCTTCACAAAAAGAAAAGTTCTGCAACGGAGCTGGTCATGTATTGACTGGTATACAACCAGATTTTTGTCCTCAGTTGTCAGGAGAGATGGGAAAGGTTTCTTTGCTCCCGTTTTGGATGGTGACAGGTTCCTTCCAAAACATCTGTTATTGATCCACTGAATTTCTTTACTTTCACATTGTCTGTTGTAGGCAAAAGGAGAATATTTTCAAGTTATGCACAGTGGGCCAAATATAACTTGCAGATCAAACATTTCTGTGCGTTGTTGAAAAACAGACCACTGTTTTTACTAGCCTATCAAGGTGGACTGTCAAAATAAACCAGTTCTGCAGCAGAGGCATGTTCTGACTACTGTACACCGAGATGAACCATCAGTCTTTTGATAAGGGATCAGCTGCTCTATCTCTCCTCTCCAGTCCCATCTCAAGCACTAAGCTGCAGCCCACTAGGTGATTTTTGATAGGAAGCGCTCTATCACCTTCATGGAATGGGAAACTTCTAGACAAATTAGAAAGGTAGGTAATGAAGTCACCAGAATCAAAATGACCCTAGCAACTCATCAAGAAATACTCGCTTCCTTACCGCCACAGAGCTCAAACACCTATTCCAATATATTGTCAACATGCAGCAACTTGTATTATTACAATCAGGGGTGGCCTGTGGCCTTTTGTGTCCTCCATAGCGTCATACAGTTGTGACATACCACGCTGAACAACTCAGTCAGAACAAACTTGCCTTCCTAATGTTAGCCAAGCTCTCTCAGTTACATATTGCATTGATATGAGAAAGAAAATAAATTAGTAAAAACCATGAGGGATTCCTGACATCCAAATGTTTCTGCAAGACGTAGTATACCTCTTGAAATACAATCTCCCCTCCTTTGCTGGAACGAGTGGGACTGTTCCACAAAGTCCACCAGTTCCACCAGGGTATTTACAGCTACGTGGGACCACCAAGTCCATCAGTTCCACCAGGATGCGTACAGTTGCACAGGACTCCATCCTCAAGTGTTAAGAGCAGGTCACTGCAGGACCGGAGATGAAGACTTGATAGATTGGCCAGTTCACCGATCGACTGACTCTAGACTGTTGCCAGACTCTAACACGACCTGGATGGGTCTTGGAAAGAGAAATTTAATCTTGCTACTTCTTATTATTCGAAGCACTAAGAATGAAACATACATCTTAAAGCTTTTATTCAAAGAAGGAAAATAGAAAGGGGCAGCACAAGGATTTCTGCCTACAAGGGTGTGCGTTCATCCAAAATCCTTGCTTTCAGCTGCCCGGCAAGTTCATAAATACCTCAAACATTCCTGCATTTAACCACACGCCAGCATGCACAATGTTTCCGTGTTCATTGAAGAGCACACTGTGTACTTCAACCTCCACGGTCACACAGAAGCTCCTGACATACACATGCAGTTCGAAGAGAAAGAAACAAGAACAGTACCCACAAACCACCCCTCTCAGCCAGCCTCAGTTCTTTACTTCAGGGGCAGACATTTTCTTTCCTACGACCCAGTTATATGTTCTTTTTTTAATATTTCACAGGTCATTACTCTTTATGAGCAAATTATATATCTTGACAAACTTAAACTTCGCAGCTAAAGAGAGCAACATTTATTTCTTCCATCATTAGTTCCAGAGATTTTGCTGCCCATTCCTGTGCAAACACAAATTTAACTGGCTTCCTTCTTTTGTTTCCTGTTCCTAATTCGGCAACGCAGTAATGCCTTTAAAACACGAGCACTGGGCAGTGTTTACAGGAAAAGGCTGGTCCTCCTTCCTGTTCCCAGAGCAGTTAATTAACCCCTTCTTTTCCTGGCCATAGGACATCTCTCACACTCACATTCTATGGTAAGTAGCCTTTTTAGTAAGTTTGCTTGATACTGTAGAGTATCAACCATTTAGTGCTCAGAGTCATTCAGTGAAACTACCCTGCATACCTTTCTTTTTTCACTCACACCAAGAATTAGGTCATTTTGCATCTGAAGCAAACAGAAGTAGAATGGAGTATTGAGAAAGGTGGGGGTTCTCTTGAAAGCAAAAAGTCTTGCCAATTTTACACCTGAATTGTAAAGAACCTATGTTGTTCTCTTGATTTGCTATTCCATCTTTTTCACAGCTGTCTAAACCCTTAAAGTATAACCCAAAAAGGCCTTTGTGAGCTTTCTCCATTCTCCTTTCACAATAGTGAACACAGGAGGCAATTTTGGCTGTGACTCGCCAGCATGCTTTGCTTCACGCACACGTAATCACAGAGAGTGGAACCCCTCCCAAAGCCCAGCTCAATCCTGGTCGAACACAATGGGCAAATTCCCTCACCTCTATTAATTGTGCTTCATGTGTGAGAAAGTAAATTTATGCTTCAGTGTTTTCAGGTTTTCTGCAAACATCAGCAGACCAAAAAAAAAGAAAAAAGAAAAAAAAAACCAAACAAAAAAACCCCCAAAAACCAAACCAAACCAAACAAAACCTCCCCCCCACATTTAGCTGATTATTGAAGGGGAAGACTGTAAATATCCCTGTAAATACCAGGAATTCTCAGCAGTCAGAACCAAGCTACCCAGGATTTCTTTTTCCAGTGCCCTGGTTGTTGATACTTCAGTATCATTTAACTGTGTTAGAAGGCAACCTTCAATTTTAATAATAGGGAGAGAAAGAATTTGTGGTTTAAGAGGTTTCCTGTGACTTATAATACCAAAATTCAGAGCAACAATAATGGGACCAAGTACCTGGAGGCATTATGAGCCAGTTTTATCTTTCCCAACTTTTCATCTTTATATTAAGAAATTTCAGAAATATCTTAAATGTCAAATCAGTTAAAGTATTTTATTAGTAATCTTTAAAATAATGACAAAGCTTTTATTCCGCATATGTTGCTTCATGTACTGGGATTTAATTTGCCCTTTGTTCATCATAAACTATGTAGGAGAACATATGTTTAAGAATATGAACAGCATTTACAGCAAAATAGCAGCTTGACAGAGAACCACAGAAAACAGGTATCATTAATGAGCCTTTAAACTACTGCTGTACTTTTTTTGTTAGTGTATACCAAAAAAAAAAATCTCACGTAAGAATCATCTGATTTGGAGCTCGACTATCCTTAGTGTTTTGAATTTTTTTTCCTAGAGTGTAGCAAACATTTTTCCTGGTTCAGTTTAGACGTTTTACTCCTTATTACAAGACAGAGCACCAAGTCACTGTCACCTCTCACTTCGTTTTCTATCCTCTAAAAGCTGCAGGTTCTCGTCTTTAGAGCTTGGGCTTTTCTGGCAGTCCTCGCCTTACACGCACACAGCTGATTACGCTCATGTATGGGATTTTGCCCCTTCTCTGGTTGATTTACATTGGGTCTGTCTCACGCTATTGCTCCAATCGATCAACATTTCACATTCTAATCTTCCCAAGTGCTTGTAGTTGTCCTGCCTTTGCTTGATTTTGGCTGAAAATTTAATGAGGGCCCTCTCTAGTCTGCTGTCCAAATCCTCAATGAAACCTATAAATTATACTGACCTTCAGAAACTTCGCTTCACCGATCTTTTCAGTTTGTGAACCTCAGGTAGCTGCTCTCAGCGTGACTTTTGAGCTTACGTGCTCTACAGTAGTTCCCTAAGCTTTCAATAATTCATTTATAGGAATGCTGTGCAAGAACATCAAATTCTCTTGAAAGTCAGGTGACACGCAAAATTTTCTTCCTTCTCCACAAAGCTCGTCCCCTATATTGTAAGAAGAAGTTAGGTAGCTTGAAGTTCATTAATTCTAAGCAGCAGAGGTGCTTTATAAAATGATACTAAGTGTTATTACAGATATGGAAACTGCTACTTGTTATGCCTGAGTAAAAATTGGTCTCAAAATACTATCAGATACGTAAAATAAAAGCATTATGTGTTTTCCTTACCTTAATGTGAGTTAGATAAAGCCATTTTGTGTGAGTATGTACATAAAGAGAAGCATCTGGACAAATTTTGATGACTCATCACAGCAATTATCATGCAGGAACTTATTTTGGTTTATTGGGCAAAATCTCATCAATAGACAAATATCATAGGTGCCTTTCTAATTTGAAAACTCTAGGTGTAGACAACAGCAATCCTACAGTCCTTTCGGTACACACTTGGTTATGTGCCTTTGCTAACAACAGCTGGAATTTAGAATAAAGGGAGGCATATTGATATATCTAGAACCTTAATTTGCAATAAACTCAGAACAATTGATCAAGCACAATCAGCTCCTTTTGGATTAGCTATTGGCAAAAATAATCCTGCCTATGCTCTTTTTTTTTTTTTTTTGGCATCAATACTTGAAGCTACTAAGGTTAGTCTGAGTCTTCTTTGTTTGTCCATCACAGTTCCAGATTTTTGACTGCTCCGTCCTTCATCCAGAATGTTTTCACAGTTTATTTCTGAAACAGCCATCACTCAAAGCTAGGGAGTCAGAGAGTTGGCTTCGCTTTCCATCACTTAACTGCTCAGTTTTGTACATCACTCCAAATGAATCCTGCCAGAGCTCCTTACACATCTATTTTCCCATGATTGTGTGCAAAGCTCCTTCTTTGTGCATGATTCATGGAATCTTTGAGGCTGCTACTGTCCATTTTTCTTTATTCCAAACTGTAAGAACTCAAAGCTTTTATTTCTTTAGAGGTCACAGAGTCGTTCCTCACCTGCATCAGTCAACATTATAGGCACTGAAATAGACTCTGCAATGTACTGTGGACACAATTTTTTGTCATTACCTGTCCCTTCAAAGAACTGCATATGAAAAATGAAAGGGCGGGTTCTGTGCAGAATCAGAACTTAGAAGTATGGATCAAGCTTAGAAAACTCTGGCTATTAACCTTGATAAAGAAGGATGAAATATTTTTAAAAAGTTAAATTTCTTGTTTCTAATATGCATAAGGATAGAGAGATTCCTCCTGACTCCCCAGTTTCAAGAGACATTACAGGAAAGCATAGCAATCATGAGAAAAGATTCTCTATGGAAAGTAAAGACCCCTCAAAACAGATCTAAAAAATATCTGAAATTATTAGACCTTTCCTCCTAGTAGCTCTTACAGTGCTCACACACAGAGAGCTCTTAGTGTGCCCCATGGTGCCCTGTCATCTTCACTGTGAGGTGCAAACACTTTGTGACATACCGCAGTGAAATGACCATTTTAATTACTTGCTTTAATAACAGCCTGGCCGTGATGGTGAGTGATAATAAACACCTTTCCATCTGCCAGGTTTTTTAAGAGGAGAAGGAAAAGGAGGCATTTTGTCCCTGTCCCAAGCTGAACTCTCCTCCAAAGCCCACCTGCTAATCTTCCCACATTTCTCCTTGTCTTCCGCCAAGCTAAAGAACACAATAATTCCTGTCACTAAACAGGCAATATAGGAGCAATAACAGAACAGCACTGCCATCAGCGATGACAAGACAGGACCTCTAAAACCACAGATAAAGGATGGGAAGTAAAACAAGGACTGACACAAAGACTCACATCTGGTCCAAAGCAAACATAAATGCTTTCATTCTTTTTTCTGGCTGGTTTAATATTCGGTTTTACTTGGGCTGGGTATGAGTTGTAACCTAAATTTCCAGGTGCATGAAACAAAATTACTTTGTCTCCAAAGGAGGTAGTTCCCTACTGTCTAGTTTTTGGCAAGAATTCATTGACCTTGACTGTAACTACCCTGTAGCAAATTGATCATTTCCATCAAACTCTCCTATTTTTAAATAATTATAGTAATAATTATTAATCTTTTGCACTGTGGGATTCATTGCTCTTATGAACTGTCAGGAAAGAATCAATGCAGATTCATCAATTTAAATCAACAATGTGTACTTTGTCTCTACTATTATACTACAAAGCCTGATATGCCTAAATATTTAAGAAAAATGGTTTTGAAAGATCTGAAGTCCAATAAATTGTACATTTCTCAGCAAAAGAAAGCCCATTTCAGCTTTCATGCACCGGGATAAGATGCAAACTGACAGTAAGAAAAAGCGACACTAATCATGTCAGCCCTTAATCCATATCCAATACATCATAAAAAAGTAAAAGTAGTGAAGACTCCGGTTTAAATACAGTTGCTGGCAATGCTAGAGTTACAATTGTTATGAAGTTATGATCTAAGGTTAGATATGTGTAAAAGGAAGCTTTTCTCAAACGATATGAGACAAAACATGATACTGATTTTTTCAGAAGTGCAATCACTTTCTCTTCTCTTTCCGAGAAGGTCTGTGAGCTCCATTCTGGTGTTGTATAAGAAAAATTCTGTGTCTCTTCAGGCTCTGAGCTAAAGAACTACTGACTGATGTGTCAATCCTCACGTATAATACTGATCATTTAGTCCTTCCCTCCTGAAATCCTCACAGGTTGCCTTTTGCGGTTGGGTTTGGGGTTTTTTGCTTCATTGTCCTTGCCCTATCTTGTTAAGCAAAGCAAATTATGCAAGAAAAGATTCTATAAAAACTCTGCGTTTTACATGGTCTGCCTATGAAGTGAAAAAGAAAAAAACAGCAAGAAGTGTTAACTCTGATTGTCAAGCACAGCTTTCTCAGGCTGAACAGCATGTTTTGACAATGAAGCAGTGGCCACACAAAACATCAAAGTTTAAAAGAATTAGACGAGTGGCTATGCAGAGGATAGGACATGGAACCTTCCACTTCTGAAAGTGGGATTGAGATGTTAAAAAAAAATCACAACCTAACAGCACATCAGCTGGAAGCATTTTGACAGCATTTGGTGAGGTGACTTTGTAGCAGTGTTGGTAGTCACAGCCTCAGACTAGGGGAATTCAGGCACTAAGGGAAAAATATTGTCGTCTTTTTGCCCTTTCTTAAAGAAAAAAATTCTACCTTTCTCACAGGAAGATAGTTTTGGGAAGGTGCTTAATTTCCAGAGGGCAAGAACAACAGAAAGAAGAGTTTGAAATTTCTTTGGTTTTAACCAGTATTTTACTCTTACAAAAAGAAGAAACATCTTTTTTCATTCAGTAAGAAAATGGTTTTTATCCAGATAAAAGTAGTGCACAGAACAAAATGTAATTCCAAACAAAAAATGCTTTAACTTGTTTAACCTTCAGAGAGAATGTTTTCTGTTCTGAAGAGTGACATGGATAGAGCAGGCAATAAACAGTGTGTGAAACCATTAATCTGTAATTTTATAAGCCAATAGCAAGTCAATTCCTATTTTGCACAACTGCAAACAGCTAACAAAAGAAAAACCCCACCACAGTTGCTACAGTCCAAGTAAGGACTAACATTTTGCTGCTCTCTTCCCTTCTATGCATTTGCTAATTACCGCATCTGGTTAGATTCAGGAACTGCTTGTGATACACAGTAAAAATACGTAGTGCAAATCTTTGAGCCTCCTGCGCTTTTACCAACCACCAGTTAACGGTTCCAGAGCAGGTACTGAAACATGCCCTTGCATTTGTTTTCTGCAGAACTAATTCTATGACAAGTTGAACTGAATTTTTTGTACTTGTGAATGTTTGAGGAAGCGATACATATTCACAGACTTATTAAAACCTCTTGCTTATCATCACTTTCTCAGCAACTTCTCAGGTTTTTTCCTATCAACTAAGAAGAAACACCAAAAATATCACTAATACCCCTCCCTTCACTTGCCAAAACTCTCCTCAAGTGAAAAGGGATCAATAAGCCACAGCAGCAGATATATGTTAAACCATTATGACACAATGACTAGCGCATAGTAACTGTTATTATGAACCCAAAATCAGTTGAGTCACTAAGGTCCCCACAAACCCAACGGATGAAACTGAAGAGGATCTACTACAGAGCATGCCCAGGGCCTACGGTTTTGTGCTTTAACTGATCTTGGCCCGTAAAAGGCTAAAAATATATTGAATATATTCAAGAACTGCAAAAAACAAATAAAAGGCTATTTTTTTTCCACTAAAGAAAAGCTGGAGTTCACGTACTGAAGTTAGTGGCTGAATTGCCGGTACTCAGCACCCAAAGCCTTGAAGGACTGACTGTAGGTCAGCCTAGTCATTGACCAGCAACTCAGCAACTGTTCTGGATTGCAATACCACCCCTAGAGATACAGACAAAAATGAGCTAAAACATTCAGCGACAGTAGTGTGACTCAATTCCACCTGGTGAATAATTCCCTTTTTTGATAGAGTACCTGCACGGATTCATAGCCTAACCACAGTCAGTGCAATCTTGGCCCACAAACTGCCTGCCCCCCAAAACAGGCTACTCCTGCATGAGAAGCAGCACCCTATGGAAAATGATCCTCCAAAGAATGCTAACGACTGGATGCCTCATTTCCACCAGTGTTTCCTTACAGCTGGAGAACCAAAACTACCCCATGTGTGCTTTGGTATTTCTCTCACACATGTTCAAGCACAGAGCTGTGTCTTTTTGCCCCGGACTTGAAGGTTCATCTCTCAGGAGGACCTCCACATCTGTGTGGTCGAAATTTGCAAAATGAAAACCGGAGAGAAAATTATGTATTGTAAACACCTCAGGAATGAGTCTGCCTGTCAGAACTGCTTCTCTTGTAGGTTTTCTTTTGCCTGTATTTGGCATAACTACACAGACTGGTTTTGAAAACCAAGCAATTTAGACAAGTGAATGTGTGCATTTCTGTCAGATTTTCACAGGATGAAGTGGGGCTGTAGATGAATGTCCAACACCTACGCATTCCTTCCTAATAAGCATATGAAATGAAACGTCACTCAGCAATTAAAAAGCAGCCTCAAAACACCTCCACACAAGGTTTTTGTTGTTATTTTTCCTTTTCTTTCTCTTCTTTTCCTTTTTTTTCTGAAATACAATGGCTCATTCAGCTGAGCTCTGGTGCAGTGTGCACATTATTCTGTGTTTGCAGAGATACCTACGAACGGTCTTTATATGGGTGCAAAAAATATATACAGCCCTTCGTGATTTGGGAGTGGCTGATGTGATAGATCATTCCTAGATAATTCCTACATCCTAGCAGTTAAGGCTCTGCAAACATGGTTTTTCACAAATCACGTGTTACTGGAATGTCCGTTCTTTAAGCAGAACCTAATGCCGTCAGGAACTTTCCCCATACCACACTCCACTGCTGATAGCACAGAAATTCCCAATACAACCAATATATTACAGCAGGATAGAAACAGCCATAAAAGCATGAAGTTTTCTGGCTATCCTCAAGTACAGTAGGCACCTATAATGGCTGCTAGTTTTCGCTAAAATATTTAATTAGAAAGTGCTGTTAAAATTTCAGCATCCATCTGAGGAAAAAGCTGGAAGACATCTGATTTCTTCCTGACTGCAGCATCAGCCAGACACCTCAGTGGGCTCCCTCTACGAGCTGATTAAGAAGAATGAGGTGGCTGTAAAATGAAAGGAGAAATTTAATTTGGTTCCCCTGAACTGGGCTATGAATAGAAAGGTGTCATCACGATTTTTACAGATTGAACTTGTGAGAGTACTTAAACTACCTTTCAAAAGTCATGGCCTCGCGAAGTGAGGAGAAGTGACATTTTTTCCTTCCTTAAGAAAACTGGATCACGTTTGGTGCTCCATTTGCAACTTTGCCATCACTTCAGAATAATGAATCTTGTCTAAGATGGAATGGATTTTGCTGTCTCAAACATAAATAAAAGAAATCAAATACGTTGAAACATGGCTGACATCTCCAGCACTTCAGCTATTGTGTATTCAGCTGATGGACCAGCGCTGTTCTGGACAGCTCAGTGTTTCTGAGCTGTACTTCCTTAACAAGAGCGTTTTCTTCATCAACCACAAAATGTTCATCTGTTTTCCTCTATGATCTACTTCTGCGTAAGGGCGTTTTTAACGTGAAGGCATGTTTACTTCTGCAAAATCAAAATGGTAGTGGAGATGGTTGCTTGTTCTTACAAGCAAAGGCAAATGACATTATCACATAAGCACTGAATTATCTGAGGATCCATCCAGCTCAACACATCCTCCAGAATGCATTGAGGCTTTTTCATAGCTGAGACATTATAAATTATAAACTGCATGGTAAATCTACTGCTAAAGTAATTCCTTTAAAAAACTTGAGCAGTTATGTTCAACTTCTCACAGAAAGCTTTGCCATTCAAGTTACATTAGTGCAAATACTAATAGTTCAAGCAATGCTCAGTTCCTTTACCACTTGCAGTAAATAAAAATTACTTTTAGTAAGAGTAGCAATGTTAAAGAGTTGGGTTTCCCCAAATTCCTACTTGAATATTTTGATGCCACACTGATTAACCCTCTAGTTTCAGCTAGATGGTATTTCTGGTTTGATATAAATTTTGCTGAAGTTAATGGAAAGATTTCTACTGTCTTCCTTGAGATTTTCTGGGGGAGAGAAGGTGAAGCTTCCCTGGAAAAACATATTGAAGCTGTTTTGCCAGACACACAATGTTTCTTCTTTTTCTCCTCTACACCCTGGGAAAAGAGAAGAGTCAAAGAACACGCCTCCAAATTTTCAAAACTCAGCTGAATGCAGTTCTTGGCCTTTTTCTACGCAATGCAGATAAGTAACGGAGTCAAGATCACAGCTCAGGCAATTATCTTAAATCCCAGGTTACAGTTACTACAAAAGTGCAGAAGGTTGAAAGCTGGGAAATACTTTCATTTGCTGATAAAAATACTGAAAAGCGTGCTAGTTCAGGCTGATATGAAACAAGAAAATATTTTAGATTTCTTATTTTTGCAGCATATAAAACTACTTTCTGCCCAGATCTAAAATCGTTGGTTTTTTTCTTAACTCTCTTACATGAGTACTTATAATATTTCACTATTAATAACATTTTCACTTGTAACACAGAACTAAACACTTTGATTAATAGAATAGCTCATGTACAAAAATGACATTCAGCTCCAAAGCCAATAAAACACTTCATGGTCAAAAGGACAGGTAATTAGGGACAGAAACAGAAACATGCTGCCACTTTTGTATTTTTCTGGAATATTCAGTGATATGTAAGGGGAAAATATTGTGTGCAAATCAGTCTAATGCAGACAAGGTAGGAGGGATAAACTCTCCTGCTAAACTATGCAATAATATGTGCAAATGGTGCATATAATCTGCAAAAGTACTGGACAATCTTTGCAGATTTTAAGGGGTGTTTTATTCAAGTTATTTTTGGTCCACGGGTTTAGACATTTTTAGGCAGTAAGCTGCACTTCAAGGAAAAATCCCCATTTTAAATTAATTTCCTTACATTTCTGGTCCTATGATATACTTTTGCTTTGATCTCTTCTTCCTGGAATTAGCTGGCTGAGATGGGATATATCTTAATATAAATTTCAAAAATGAAAACATACAACTGCTGCTGATCTCTCTCTCCTACTTTTAATAACCTTTCTGGATGATATATGAACCATTTGCTTTTTATTTATAATCCCCAAGAAATGGTGAATTTGAGAATTATTTCGAGGGCTTCAGTGCAATGCTTTGCCTTATTGATCAAAAGCGAGAAGTTTCAAATCAATACATGGAAGTGTGAACTAATTTAATAGACCTTAACACGAATTGTAGTCCAATATTTGATCTGAAATGCCCTTTAATACAATACATGCTTCAGTTTGCATTTTTTTTTTGTCTGACTAGAGGAGAGATTGCAAGAGTAAAGGACAGGCTACACAGTTATTTTGGAGATTTTAATGTGCTTTCCGAGAATGATTTTGGTATTTTGTCATTTGGTGCTGTAAGATATTTTTACAAAGTGTTTTGAAGCCGTTTGGTCACAGCACAATGTTATCACTTCCTATCATCAAAACTAACAAAAAAATCGCTAGAGGCAAAAGCACCAGAAATTTGGTGGCCTGATGGAGTGAATTTCTTAGCAAGCACAAGAAGAGGGAAAGGAATTCCACTGTGGCTGAGTTTGAGAGAGCATCAGGAAGCAGGCGTCAGATTCCTGTTATAATTAATCCCTAACAGAATCATAAGTTGCAATTAGCAAAGCAGAAGCAAATCTTCTCTAGCCTATTTAGGCTGATCACAGAGAAGGGGAGAAGTGAATAATGGTTTGCTGATGGCAGAACATCCCATGTTAGGGCTGCTCACAGAGGTAAGGCGCAGTTTTCCCTTCTCTGTGCTGCTGTCTCTCCTGTTTACACATACCTACCCTGCACTGCAAATTCATCTGAGCTGAAGCAGAAGCATTATTTTGTTTATTTTGGAACTCAATAGTGCATGAAAAAACAAGCTACTCAGAAGTTGAGGCTGCAGCAGCTGACATCACGCCCCAGGAACAGATAAGGATGTTTCCTATTTTTATATTTCTCCACTCATATTTCTCCACTCCACCTCCCAGCCCTTCAGCTGATTTAAATTCTGGCAGTACCAAGAAATCTAATCGGGTTCTAAAGCTTTGTTTTCATGACAAAGGAGTTACAAAGAAAATATCAAGGAGAGACACCGCAAATCTAGGAACAATGAAAAGATTTAGGTAATACGTGTTTTGTTATCTCTTTCAAGATGCCTACCTAATCAAAACTAAACCAAGGGGGGAAAACCCAAACCCACCGCACTCTCTCAGCTTCTATCTAGACCGTCGGTGGTTTGAAGCATGATGACGACAGCCTGGCCAACAGTCCTTGCTCACAGGCTCTGTTGTCTCCTCGCTGTAGGGAGGAATACCCCGAATGTTAGAACTGTTTCTCTTCACGGTGTTTCTATCTGTTGATAATATAAGCAAAACTTCTAGTATTTTTTAACACAAGCAGAGGAAAGATTTAGTACAAGTGCTTTAAACAGACATGTAATCAATCTGAAACCTTCTACAGAAGGAAGCCTGAATTAATTCAGATTATCTGTAACCACCAAGTTTTGAGCAACTAAATTCCACAGGTGCTATGGAGGAATTTGGTTCCTGCGTAACTATAACTTGAATATCTTACAATTCTTCCATTGTAACTAGGAAGTTTTGATAACTCTCTTACACAGAAACAACCTCTTAGCATGGAAACAAGGAAAAAGACGGCTAACAAACCTCTAAAGAATGATTATTTTAAAAATTATTGAAAAAACACCCAAAACAACACAAAACCACCACAATTTCAAGGAAATGGTCTGTATAGGAAGCAATATTTTCTAACTCATGCCTTGTGAAAGTGCTCATGTTCAGGGATGACTGTGAGAAAGATTGCTGTGATGAAAGAGGTATCTGAAGCTCCTGAGGAAAGAAACAAACTAAAGAGAAGGTACGTACTTCCAGTTGCCTCCAGGACACCAAATCCAGAACACAATTTCTTCTCATTTAATCTCATACTATTCAATAATCCTACTCTTCAGGTAGGCAGGACATCCCTGAGTCCAACAGCTGTGATACTGGACCAAGACTAATCTTGACCAATATTGAATCTACCCTTTCAAAAACAAGAAATGTGGCTCTTCAGACTTCTGCAGTACAGTCTGTTAACATATGAGTATTACCCTTAAAAACTTAGCAAACACATGAGAACCTCCTAGTAAGTGTAGTTTTAAGATACAAAACTTTGTAATAGAATACTTGCATAACCAGTATGGCATCAATATACGAAAATTTATATATGTGTGTCATATTTGAACAGAATTAATGTTGTTCTAACTCAAACCAGGATGTTAATACACATAATGTCTATTTTGACACATCTATTCTATTTGCCATCGGATGAAAATATTCTTTCTGGTTCTGAGGAAATAAGACAGGAGAACCTAAAACAGAGTTTCGATGAGCTCTAGATTTGCATTCAGGAAATACAGCCTATGGTACAATAGTGTCAGCCATACTATGACAGTTTCCAGGATGCATTCACAAAACAGGAACAAGATCAGTGATGAACATCCATTTCCTTTCTCCCTCATTCACCTTTTTGTTTCAATGAGCATTGAACACAAGCTTGGCACTGTTTCTGCTATGTAAGATAGCACCAGCCATATATTTATATATATATCTACATACTTTTATTCTGATTCTTCACTCTAAAAATTTCTGTGTCAATAAACTGGAAGATTAAAGTGGTCCCTGCTGATTTGGGATGTTTCAAGAAAGTCTCAGAAGTGCAGTTTCTTTAGAAAAAAAAAAATTAGTGCACATTGCAGATGCACTATAAAATATTTATACATTTTTCTTCATTAGTTTTATTCCACGTTAATGTCTGGCTGATACATTCTGAAAGAAAAATGGACATACAAGATGATACTAAATCTAAATTAAAAAATTTAATCCAACTGTGGCCAAATTGCAAGAAGCACTATAAATCCACGCTATAAAATTGGCAACAAGCTTTTACAGGATTCAAAAAAACCTCATCAACTGCCAATTAGAGGGCAGATAAAATCCCAGTAGGCACCATTGGTATAGAATTCCATCATATAAAATTAATGTTGAAGGCATGAAATGAAACAGGCATTACCACGAGAGCAGAAGGCTTAAGCCACTGCAGTAATTGCAGCAGAGCTGAACAATCAAAGGCAGAATCAACAACATTTTTGTAATTAAGTGGAGCAGCTTCTCCCCACTGTTAGCTCTCAAGGTCACATGCACCCAGTTTTGGCAGTTTTTTGAACATCCTCCTGTTTATTCACAAAAGCTGCGATCAGTCTAAGAAGTGCCATGACTGTTAGTGCAAATTAATTATTCGGGCCAAGTTTGTGCTAGATGTGCATTCTTTTTAAGCTGTGAAGATATCAGCCTGGAGCAAAAGAGATTTAAGACTCAGGGGCATGATTTACAAAACCAGCATAGTAATAAAAAAATTAAAAAAAAAAAAAAAGAAAAGCTGCACCCAACCATCCCTTGGTGGATTTTATTTACAAAATAGTTTAGCAAGAGACCACAGACTCTCCCAGCCCTGTTTGAGGTCAAATAACAAACCCAGTGACATTGGTCATGTCCGCCTTGGTGAAGTTACAGGCAAGTGGGTCTCTTAAAATGCTGCTGCAAACCTAATTCTCCTACCTGGTCTCCCAGTTGATCATTCCTGGATGACAAACGCATTTTAGGGCCGTGATCAGCAAAAGTAGAGAAGTTCACAGAGAACATGCAATGGGGGGGCATATTCCAAATAATAATCTTCCTCTACAACTACAGAAAAAAAACCCACAAACAGGTTTTGACTCGGTTTATGGAAGCATCTGCACATCACAACCTCTCCTCATAGGACACATGCTCCAGTCTTTTATTCATCCTAATAGCCCTTCATTGGACTTGCTCCAGTTTGCCCATGTCTCTTGTGTACTAGAGGGCCCAGAACTTATCCGAGCACTCCAGAAAGGGTACAAACAGTGCTGAATAGAGGGGACTAACCACCTCCTTTGGCCTCCTGGGAACACTGTGATGCTATGCCAAGAACATCCTTCGGTAAAAGGAAAATGCCAGATTAATTTTTGATGCAATGATTTTCACCCTCTTGCAAAAGCAATATTTCTATTTCTGCTTTGCTTCAGAGAGAAATAAAATGTTAGGTCATAAAAAACTGGAATGGCTCAGACAAATCATTTCTTCCATCTCCCACTCTTCTCCTTTAGTCACCGATACTCTTTTACAGCAGCTGCTCCGAGATTCCTAGTCTGCAGCACTCTGCTGAATGCACAGTTTTCAGCACTCTGCTTTTCACAGTTTTTCAGCACCAGGGTTATAAAAAGTATATTTAGCTTTGTGAATCATCTGGAAAGACATATCAGCCAAGATGCTTTATTCTTGGGAAGGCATCTCTAAAATGAAGACTTACCCAAATTGCAGGCTGGAGGTTCACTCATCTGTTGCTCTAGACATGCTAATGAAGTGCTGATGAGACTTGTCTAGGATTTTGGTAAGTGTGGCATTTGAGACCTTAGAAGCTATCCTAGGTACAAATGTAGTGTGCAGAGTTGTGCAACCTGACTGAATAAAATTATTCATGAGTAATTCCATAAAACAGATTATGGGCTCTGACCTAGACTGCAACTGCGAATCATGAGGACAGTTCTGAGGGTGTAGACAGATGTGCCCTCCCAAAAGAGCTGTGAGATGGAAGAAGGTAGTTGCATACCTCCACATGGTTGTTGCCTTCCCACATCAGATCTGCTCACGTAAGTGCTGTAAGAACTGATGTTTACTTCCTTTTTAAATAAAATCCCACTTTTAAATGCCTCCATCACAAAGAGCAAAACTAACAAAACCGTTCAGTTTGAACTTGTTAAGCTAACCCACTTTGTTGACTGAGAAAGTTGGCCACCAGTTTCATGAACAGCTGATTCAGCAGCTTTGAGAAGACAATAACCTCTATCCCAGAAACCTAACCCAGTTTCAGCTGTTCCAGCTAACATGAAGGTGGCATCTACATTCATCCCTATTCCTTGAGACCTCACACCCCTCCAAGACAGCTAGGCATGGGGTCCAGGCATACAGATATTTCTCTGAAGAAAAGCAGAAGCTGTAGTTCATTCCTTCTTCCACTTAACAGGGAAGATGGATCAGTTTCTGGCAGTTACTAACATCTAAGCGCTGGCCCAAGCTGATCACAATTTCTCCTTCTCAAAGTAAGGGGAAAGGTGAGGAGGAGTTACAAGCAAACAGAGGATGGAACTGCAGCATATGCAACCGCACAGCAAAAGACCCAGCAACATTAATATCCCAAGCTGGGCTGAGCATCAACGGCCCACATAAGCTAGAAACAGCTCTCTCCCAAGGGAACCCCTGGAGCGGGAGGATTTTTAAAGTGTCAGTTCTTCAGACCTGGCTTCAAACCAAGATTCTGTCCATGCTGGAAACTCTGCAGCACCTGGATTTCATGCACACAGATGCAGACTATCTTTAAACTATTTATCTCAGGATTGGGAAGCGGTAGAGTATCACACAGTTTAGTTCCACACAGCTAGAGGGTATGTACGCAATATCTTGAGGGTTTTCCATACAGGACTGATCTTCACCAGTAGCGACACACTGATTATAAACCAGCATTCTAGGGAAAACATTCCACTCACTCACGTAACAACACCATCCTGTCCTTCACAGCAGATGAAGCAGAAGAGTAGCTTGCAGAATCAAGTATCAAGGCCAAATAATTTCTTGGATATATTTTCTCTGAAGTTAGGAACACAAGATAAACTTGCAGTGGTGTGCTAGAACCTTCTCCTTTGATGAGCCCTTTGAAAAATCATAATTTCCATGTCAGAATTCTGGGAAAAATGAAATTTCAATTTGAAGCCAGAAGCAGAACTTCTAAGACTTCCCGAGCAAGGAGCAGAGTGCTGAGAATATATCATGGTCGATAATAATAACAGTTATAATTAATAGTTATAAAAATAATAGTATTTAGTTTTGGAAGTTTATTAAATCCATGCTGTATTTCAGCTTACTGAGCCTTGAGACTTTGAGAATCACAGATAGTGGAGATTCCCAACTTGGTGAGATTTTACAAGGTTCTCAAGGCTTGAAATTTTAGGGCGAAGAGCCTGAAAATCATCATCATCTAACCCACATACCCTTTTCCTTCTAGAACTGGAAACCCAGGCTTTGAGCAGTAAAGTGAGCGCTTGACCTTGCTTCTTTCAGCACCAGGTACTGAAACTGAAAGACAAAGTCTTTCTTCAAAACACGTAATGAGGTCGGGGTTTGAGCATTCAGCTGCATCCTAGTCACAGCTATCCTGTGCCACAAACATCTGCCAGTGTTCATCTGGCTTTGAGCCAGGATGCTTGCAGCTTTATAGTAACAGTTTTATAAAATTGGTGAAGAAACCTCACAACTCAGTTACGGTAAGGAAGACAAAAATTTAGGAGCAGATCCTCTTTTGCATATATTTGCAAAACTAGTTTTGGGGAAAAAATACATACTGAAACTCTTAAATGACTAGCTGACAACTCTGGTTTTATTTTATTTTACTTTAAGAAAACAGATTCCCCAGAGAGAGTTAGTTATGGCACAAAGTTTGATAAGTTCTTCTCTTTTCTTTTTTTCCTCATATCTTTTTGCTTATCTGAAGCACTTGTTATGTTTTGGCCATGATTTCCATGTGCAGAATTTAAAACATCTCTTATAGCTTATTTTAGTTTGAAACTTAAAGGCGTGCTAGAGAGGCCAGGCATAAAAATGCCTAGCAATTGAGATACAGTCATTGAGATGAGTCTTCTGTCACCATAGTAACTTCCTTCCACGAAGTTGAGCAGGAAAAAAATTAACATGCTATAATGTCATGAAAGTGTATCTTATTATGATTTATTCATGAATCCTTTATGCCCAGTGATGAGCACTTACACATAAAATGCACTGTACTGATTTTGTTTGGGTTAGTTTCTTAAGTAAGGGTCTTGTAGACTAATCCTAATACATTAAATATTTTTTCCCAGCACAAAGTTTATACCTGTTTCAGAATACATAGAACATAATATCCATTCATCACTGTGCATAACTCTAGCCTTCTAATTACTTTCTTGTAAAAAATACACATTTTTCAGCTTAATCTTTCAGTATTATCAAATATTAATAAAGATGACTTCTGCCTCCCACATAATAAATCCCACTGTTTTTCCTGATTCTGCTTCTTTCGCAGCTAGCCACTTCCAGCATGGCTTGTAGAGTTAGATTTGAGCTTGATGGGAAACATGATCTTATAAAGACTTACACATATTCTTAATATTTTACACTGATTTATAAATAGGTCCGTGCCTCCTTGCAGCACAGGGCATAAATTAACAAAAGATAAGATACTTTTCCTTAAAAAAACAATGGCAATGTGTTGAATGTGCACAGACAAGTCTTCAAATTAAATGGGACTTTGCAAAGAATACAACAAGTTCTATTAGAAAGGTCATTTGAAAGGACGCTGCTGACTGGCAAACCAGCACTGTTTAAATGGTATGAAGAGTGCTGGCAGAACTGAATATGTTATTCCAAGTCTACAAGCAGTATACTTCATGGCTTAAACTTTCTAATTCAGCCTGCAAACAAAACTGTTCTCTCACAACACGATGTGGTGAAAATGCCTGTAAAGGATATCTTGCTCCTCCTCCCTTGTATAGCAATGATCTAGGTTGTAATCATGGCCAGACCTATCTATACCTGCTCAAGAGGAGATAAGGGTTCTCTGGGGGTCAGCATCTACCTATAGGACAATTACCATTAGAATTTTACAGTGTGGAAGTTCACATTTGTGGTCCTCAGCATCTGCCCTTCCGTATCATCCTCTGAGCGTTTTTGTCCATCAGGAAACCAGTTACTTCTGTGGTGGTGCGTCCTGGAACCCTCTCTCTGCAGCCCTGTCCGTTTCTGTCCAGCTATGCATATTCCCTGGACCCAAGGCCCAGCTCTGACACATTCTCTCTGCTCAGGCTGCTGACAAGATTGTCAGCTTGGGAGAGAGCTGCAAGAAACTCTGAGGCAAGCTTAGAGAAGTATAGTTGAGAGAAAGAAGATGGCAAGGGTGATATCAGTAGTCACCCAAGGATTCAAGAGGGGAAAGGCCAGCTAGGAAAAGGTGTAAAACCCTCTTGAAGAAATTAAAACTAGGAGGCAAAGTAACAGTTGGTCAGGTCAACTGTCAGATCATTTCCTTCCATAGGAAAGCTTGGTTGTGTTGGTCATTCAGAACTGACCCTGTCAAAGATTTTTCAGGACTAAAGATCCACTGAGAGAGAGGCAGAAAAGACAATTACAATCTCTCACAAGAGCACTAAACCTGAGGCAGATATTTGAGCTTCTGTGTCATGAGCTTTGTGAAGGGTTGCAGCTAACTTGCCTGTTCTATCATAAAGAGTGAAAGAAGACCTCAGAGAGAAAAAAGCAAGAAAAAGAGTAAGAAAAGAAAATGGGTCTGGAAACAGAGATGGGAATCTGGAGAAAGGCGAAATAGCAACTTAGTGGATAGCTAAGGGATAAAAAACAAGTAAACATTATGCTAAAGTGGGAGAAAAGAAGAGGCATAATGCTGAACCACTGCCTCCAGAGAAGAAAGCCTACGTTCAGCCTCTGGGATGAAGTGAGTTCAGACAAAACATGATGAATAGCATAAAAAACCTTGGATATCTGCACCAAGGAGTTAGGTCAGCACTTGAAAGAGGCTGGAGCAACTCCAAAACTATCGATGAAAGCTAGATTATGCTGCGAATCAGGTTACTTAATATGCCAGAAGGCAATTCAATCCCTGAAAAAAGTGATGGAGGGTAAGGAAGGTATAGAGTACAGGGCACAGTGGAGAAGACATCAACCCTTGTGACAGGGATTGGGATAGCTGACACAATCCAGATTGTTCCAAATCAGATCTACCAGATTATCATGACAATTTATTCCCGCTCTCCACAAAGAGTCAGCGCAGGTGACGTTCCCTGAAGTAAGCACAAAACTGAGGATGTGTGAGGCACAGGAGACAGGAGCACCTACAGGAAGGTACAACTCAACCAACCTTGCAGTTGAAATGCAGCCTTGATGGTTCCTTCTAAGAACTGTTAGCTGAAACTTTCCACATTAATTTTAGTTCAAGTCATTGATCTTTTGTCTTCATGGGCCTGCAGCTCAAAAGAAATGCAGTGAATAGGTGAGGATTTCCACCTTTCACAACTGCTCAGCTTCGTACTCTTTTCCTTCCTTAGGAAAGCCTGTATCCTACAAGGCCATTTTCCCAAACTGCCTGTTCCATTCCAAGTCTTTGTATGTGAGAGGTTTTAAATAAGATTGTGTTAGACAGCTACAAGAAACAATCACTCCGAGCTTTCAGCTGAGGTGCAGTGAAAGCGCCAGATGATTTTCAGTCAGTATCTTCTCATTCCGAAGGGTCTGAAAAAAACCTTATTCTTTCTCAAAATCACAAAAATTTGAAGTATGCTCTTTCCAAAATTTTAATCTGATGTAAATGTCCTTTGGTAAAGAGACTTTGGGGTTTTAACAGAGACCAACAGAAAACAAACATCTTGCAAATGAACAGTACAAAACCACCACAGGTATTTTAAAACCACTAAATACTAATTACAGTTTTCTTTCTCGACTGGGACAGACAGCAATGGCAGGTTCCTGAGAAGCTGCCATTCTGTCCTTTGCTGAGCTCTGGGTGCGAGAGCCGTCAGAGTTACTCCAGTAACCACCACACAAAAGGTACTTGTAGCTTCAAGGCAGGGTGTTGTTAGACACAAATACTTTCATCTGCTGTGCCAAAGGAGGCTAAAGGATCCTTAACCAGGTGGGCCTTAAACGATTTGAAAGGCAACTTAGAATAGTCAGGGACAAGGTGTAGGAACCACATACAGCGTTAATGACAGCTTCCTTTCACAGCAATCAAGTGCTGTGTCTAGCGAGAGGGAAGGCTCCACTCTCTGGTTCTTTTGCAGTTGAGGAATTTTTATTATATTATCATAAATACCATCCAGTTCATGAACTCAGCTTTTCATCTCTTTTCTTGAGCAGCGACTGCAAAATCAAGCACTTGTAACATCCAGGTTGAAACAGAGGTAGAGTGATAGCTTGCTTTTCATCTGTCTGAATAGCATTAGATTCTGTCTCCCCATATTTAAAGATTATCATTATCTCTTGATGAGTTGTTTGAACCAGAGGCTAACAGCACGCTTTCCCAGCACGAAGATAGTTAGGATGTACGACCTGACACAGCAATCCTTCCAGCACTGTTGAAGATACCACTGGAGAAGAAATTACTATCAATACAGAGACCTGTTAGAAAACAAAAATTTGTTCTGGTCTGAAATAAAAATGAAATTAATCAAAATTTGAGTTACAAAACACACCGTAATAGCCAGCAACATACTGCCTAGAGATTTACGTTCATATTTCTGTTTTGCCTGACACGGATCACAATCCAAGGAACTGCTGCTCTGAACATCTCTTATCCTTGCCCCATCTTGTCTCACAAATTGAAATACGTGATCATTCTCCATCAGTTCTGCTTTATCTGCTTAAAAATCTCCATACATTCTGTTCTGCTTCACTGCACCCCTGTGAAAGCTCTCATTTTCATTCCATATCAGAAGAAAAATTGTTTGTCCAACTTGTGTTAATCAGATTTTAACACTCAATACTTGTCAGAATCTCCCAAGTAATACACTGCAAACAGTAAGATAAAAGAAAGTCAAGCTAGTCATTACACCCCTATAGCAATAGAGAGAGTTTCACTAAGCACTTTTGTAACATTTTTTTTGCATTTATATAAAAATTAGGTTTTCCCTTCTGTTTCCTGATAAATGATAAATGAGGTCTGTCATGTACCAGTACGTAAGTACCTCATGTTGTCATTCCAAGAGGATCTGATTAGAATAATGGTAACAGAAATCCCTTTATCCTTCTGCCAGATGTTACAACGCAGCAAAGCGTTACAATGCAGCAGAGCATTCCAATGCTAGAAAACACATCTATGTCTTTATGGAAGGTTCTACCATCTTTTCCTGTAGTGACCACAGCTCCCTACTGATGGAAAATGACCAAAGCGGAAAGAAAGATGAAGAGACCGTCTCAGGAGACAGATAGAACATGTCTATTTACCCATGTGTCTATTTACCCATATGACGAGCTATCCCTTTAACAAAGCTTGAGAATTTGCTCCTTCAGAGGTGCTCTACTTCCTAAAAGCAAACTGATACCAATCACTTTGCAACCTTGTGTTTGTCTTTCAGACGAAGGAGTCAGGGTTGTGCTCTTATTTCTCGTTTGTTTTGTTACCATTGCATCTTCTGAACTGCAAAAAGTACCTGTTGTTTTGTGGCCGGTGGTTGGAGATTCATAGATTAGGTGCTGGTATTCTTTGCAGGTCTGACTGACAGCTACTGCTACTTGCGAGTTGAAGATTTTAACGTATGTTTCTTCCAAGTATTTCAACCCTGTCGTGTAGAGTCCTAAAAGCATTTACTATTAACCAGTCTTAGCACAGATAATGTGATAATTGTGAGAGCTTGATGAAGGACAGTCTTTGCATATAGGGTATTGAAATGTCAGAGATTTAGAAGAAAAAATCCGAAATTCAGAAATATGAGCTTAATGTTGGGTTGTCCTTTGCAATAATTAAATAGGTATGAACAATGGGGTAAGATTCAGAGGTCCTAAAATACCAATGCAGAGTTGAAACATATTAATAGGAACTATCGCTTCTTGTTTTCCTAAGCTCTAACTGTGCACCCTGATCCACAGAACAACCTATTGCACTTGCGTAGATCACAATGCAAGACCTCTAAGGAGAACCTTAACCTCAGGGACTGCCTTATCTCGTGTTTACATAATTTTTATCATAAAGAGGCTTGGACTGATGAAAACCAGGAGAAGCGATTGCCAAGAATGAGCAATTAAATGGTAGCCAGATCTCGAAAAGAAACCTAGAGACCTCCCAGTGGTCTGAGCTAGTGCTGGGGGAGTCCGTTACAGATCAGGACCCTGTTGGGCTATGCATTAGAGTAAAACTGTTATTACGGTTAAATCTGCAATACTTCCTTCACTTGAAGGAGGACCATACCAAGCATTAGTATAACAAACATCAGTGTAATTCTTGAATATTTCAAAAAGTAAAAAAAAAAACCTTCAAAAAATCTCTTTGTGTATTGACCTGACAGAGCTTTGATGATAACTTCCCTCCATGTGGTAATTCTCCCTTGAGACAGTTCTTTTCAACCCTACAGCTCTGGGCCTAATCTCCCTGATAAGTGTGATTATTCCTGAATATTGAACATACCGGCACATCAAATGCTGGCTGGAAATTCAGAGAGATGTGGGTCATGCCACTATTTTGGGTTAGGGGGAAAAGAAAGTCTTTTATCTTTTTAGTAAAACATCAGGTTTGTCTAGCTTGTATAAAACATTTCTGCATGTTTGCTGCTCCCACTTTGCTTCACTGCATTTACTTTACGACTGTAACTATTCTTTGAAGCTGTTTTTGAAGCCCCTTCTCAGCTAAACTAAGAGATTATTCTATCACCTATTAAAATTGCTCATCATTAGAGAGCTGGTCCTGCCTCTGCAAAGTTTTTCAACACCTTCTAGGACATAGTCAATACTCCAAGTCTCTGCCTTTGACATTGAGCACAACCCCTACGTGACTCCTGCAGCCCTCACACACAGAATGGATCCGTCATTTTTTGCTGTGCTAATTACAGGCATTCTCAAGAAGATTTATGGCTTTCTTCATGTGACAAATCACAAAAGCACGATGAGTTCCTTCAGTGCACTGCCGCCCCGCAGGCCATTCACAAAGCACTGTATTGTTCAAGAAGGCTTTAACTTTCTTCTACTGTACAAGAAAACTACTCAAGTTAAAAAGTACGATAGCGCGACTAGAAGTAATAGAATGAAATCACACTCATAGATGGAACCTCCTGCGAACAAACATCATCGAGACAAAAGCTTAGCAAGATTCAATAAAAATAAGTTATATATAAATAAAAGCTAAATCTCCATTAAAGTAAATAAGGTTGGTTTCTGTGGGACAGATCTCTCATACTTGCATAAGAAGAAATTTCCTGTACAGAGAGGAAAGAACAAAAGGACCAATCCTAAAAGGGAATTAACACCTTTCTCCTTAGGTTTTCTCACCAAAATCAGAGCTGCTGTTGTCGCCTGGGGCAGTATTTCTGCAATTACTCCTCTGTACTATTAACTAGCTATTAACACACAGGTTGGGATGCAAAGACCATACAGCTATGTCAGGATCCAACCACATCGGGGCAAATTTAGCATTCCACGTGTTGAATAAAAGGAAGTTAGAGATGCTGGGTATACATCAAATGCAGAATGATATTAGAATTGAACCTTATTAATGCATAGATCTGAAAGGCTTTTAAAATAGCACTACAGTGATAGATCATTTGATAGCCCAGAGGCAGCGTTAGAGTTAAGAGGTTTTATCATTACGGTCAATAGCTCACATACAGAGGATCAGATATTGACTCTAAAAGGATTAAAGCTGTCAACGCCTTCACAGCTGCATAAATGTTTAGAGATTTCCCCCGCATCCTTGTAGAGAATTACTTCTCCATTGTCTCTTCTATCATATTCTAACGTTTCTGTGTACAACTCCTTGTTATTTGTGGTTCAGCTTTAAGACGAAGAAGGCGTGCAACATGGTAGACACTAGAATGCTTTATTTTAATGCAAAAGAGGTTGGCAACAAAATCAATTATTTTCATACTTCTGTGTCACAGCTTTTAGCATATTGGTGCCATCAGCATGGAGTTATTTGTACAGCACGAGCTCGTAGGTGTCACCACCCGATTGTGCCAAGCTGCTGTGAAGCACAGCCTAGTCCCTGACGATAGGAGACAGTGCATTCTCAGAAACTCTGATGATGATACCAAATGCAGAGGGAGCACACAGTATGCTGGAGGGCAGGGCTGCTCTTCAGGGCGACCTAGGCAGACTGGAGAAGTGGGCTGACAGGAACCTCATGAAGCTCAATAAAGGCAAAGTAGGGCATCTGGAGTAGAGCAACCTCATGCATCAGTACAGGCTGTGGAGCACCTTGGCTGAAAGGACCTGGAGGATCAGAAAGCTGAACATGGGTCAGCACTGTGCCCTCACAGCCAAGGCGGCCAACTGCATCCTGGGCTCTGAGAGCCAGCTGAGGAAGTGATTATTTCCCTTTGTGTGGCATTTGTGAGACCAGTTCTTCAAAGACCTTCACAAAAGGAATAAAGCCCAGGAGGACATGACATGTGAGGAGAGGCTGAGAGAGCTCGGTTCAGTCATCCTTAAAAATGAGATGGCTCAAGGGAGATCATATCTCTGTCTACAGCTACCTAATAAGACAGCATAAAGAGAATGGAGCCAAACTCCTCTCAGAGGTGCATTGTGGGAGGATGAGAGGCAACAGACATGAGATACGAGATGGGAAATTCCAATCTGGTATACGGAAACAAGTTTTTGTTTGGTTGTTGAGGGTTTTTTACCGTAAGCGTTGTCAAAGGAGGCTGGACTAGAGAATCTCTGAAGGCCTCAGTGAATCCATGGCTAACAACGAGCAGACCCTGTCCGAACACTTCTAGAGACGTCACTACCACTTTACACAACAGCTTGAGGCTTCAACTAGAACCACAGCCTGACTGTGATATTCACTAAGCAAAAGAATTAGAACTGAAGAAGAATTCTGTTACTGCATTAAATAGTTAAATGCATTAGGAATCTGTTTCAAATTATTTCTGGTTTAGTTTCAACTGTAATACAATTTTAAATATCTTAACCTTTTAAAATACACAAATATGTGAAGTGTGAAGTATTATTATTTCATTTTAACAATATTCCACTTTCACTTTGATTGCATGGCAATTTTCATGGAGAATACTTCCATTTTAGGTACTTTTAATTGGGAAAAAACAGCATCTGCCCCTTTGAGGAAAAAGAAAAATATTAAAGTAGCTCATACTACTGTAACTGATCTCTTCCTTTAAAGCAATACATAAGCATATAAAAGGGGAAAGGAAGAAAGGAAAAATCAGATGCAACACTTTCTTTTCTGCAAATTCTTATGTGTAGCCACACTGCTGGAGAACCTCCGACCCATCACAACCTTTCCACGCCAGCCAAGACTTAGTGCTCCCAAGCAAAATATGTGCTGAGGTTCCTCTACTGTCAACCTGACTGCAAGTGCAAACCATGCTAGAGAGCCCCACAGACACCTTCTACATTTCTGCCTTTTCGTGCCTTTCCAAATGTCCAGTCCGAACTTCTGTGCTAAACCTGACTGCCAAAAATCTTGGTGATGAAACCCATGACTTTACCTGGAACTACCTGTATCCCCACAGCCTTCCTAATAAGGCAGCGGCCCCTCTCTTTTGTTAGTGCAGTTTTATTGCCTCACTGCCCTTTGTCATAGCGAATCCCTTATTTACTCGGTGTTCTGCAGGGATTTAGTGTCTCAGACAGTTCATTCCATAGTTAGATATTTCTTCCTATGGGGCATTTTGTGGCCCATGTCCTTAAACTCAATCTTTCAATAACTTTTCTAGAAGAACTTTGCCTCTTCAAAGGCAAATTGCCAATGCAAGGAGACCTACCTGCTGAGACGTAGCAGCGGGAGCAGTATTGCTCCAAGGTTCCTCACACAATCCCCTGAAAATTGGTTTATGTCATTAGCCACCGTGAACAAGAAAAAGTCTCAAGGTCCTCATGCTTTTGCACAGAAGGGAGCATGGAACAGATATTACCTGAAACAGCAAGTGCTGTTGATCTCAGCTTAACAGAGCCCTGAACACACCAGCTAAGTGCAGCACCACCATCACCACTAGAAAATCACTTGACCTATGACTTCCAGCCTGATGTGCAAAAATGGCATGTCATCGTAGAGCCTTGGAGGATGCTTGAGCAAACACAGACGTGGTCCCTGCCACAGCTGATCCCCTGAACAGAAAAGGACAGCTGTTCCACAGCTTTTCACTTTTTCAATAGCCAACCGCGATAGCCAGGTTCCCTGTCTCACCTTCTCCGCTGGTTTTGTGCCCTGCATCTGACAGAGAGGGAGCATTTTCACATTCTGGGTCAGTTACAGCTAAAATCTCAAAGCAACGCTTTATCAAATCCTAAACCAAACCCTGGATTATGGGTACGTCTTCTCTACACTTCCAAGGCCATCTTCATAAAATATCTAATGCCTCACAATATTTCCTTTAAGAAAATGAATGCATTAATTGCAATAGATATAGTCTACAACAGCATGTCCTTAGCTTGCAAGGTCATTTCTGATGATGTCCGGGTTTGAGCTAAACTTCCTTACCCTTAACAGATGACTTCTACGAAAACAGTTCACATTCTACGTAATATTTTCATTTCATTCTACTAGCCGAGAAATCAAACTGCTGCCTTTAGAAATATCAATATGATTTAAAGGAAGTTACCTGAGTAAATAAACTGAGATGGCTGTTATTAATTTGAAAATTTGCCTTTGCTGCTATAGGCTTTACATTCAAAGACATCATTAAGAATCTGAAAACAACCATTTCTGACCGTAATAAAAATCCATAAAAATGAATTCTAAAAATTAAAAAGTTTAGAAAAATTGGTACATCAGTAGTTTCATTGCTAAGAAGGAAATACAGGAGTACAACACTCCTGAACTGCTGCAAGGCAAGATTAAAGGCAGCAAGATTAAAGGTTTTAGGAGGGCAAAGAGTATCCCTCTTCTAAACAGTTCTGTTCTCTTGTTGTCAGCAGCACTGATGTCCTCTCAGAAATTTTTTAATAGCGCTTCAGTTATTGAAGTATGACCTTTTTGCATTTTAATAACCTAAAAATTGCATTTTTATCCTTAGATTATATACTATCAGATAACAGACAAACTCCCCCTGCCAGGCACAACGTATAAATGAAAGCTGACCTGAATACCTAATCTCAGACTGGAGTCCGTATTGCTGCTTCTTTCAAAATATCTAACAGATCTTAGCCAAAACCTATTTGATGAGAAAACTCTGATAAATCTCCACTGCATTATGAGAATTGAATTGTCAGGCTTGCAAAGGATACAAGTAGGGGTTTTTTTCACTCCAGTTTCTGTCCAGTTTTTAAAAACAAATCGAAGTATGCAGTGAGAACTGCTGGAGGTGATAGAAACGTAGAACGGAGCCCTGCTCCGTGATTTGCACACCCTGTTCAGCTTAGCTATGGCAAAGGTCCCAGAACACTGTATGAGCTTCTCAAGGCCACAGCAAGAGCTAAACATAACGAGTGAACAAATCTTATATGATCATTTAAACTTTCTTGAAGGTCAGAGAAACATTCTTAACGTGCATGTAGAGAAACTGCAAGAAATTACGGAACATTTTCAACTGCAATCAGCGTTTTGCCTGCTATTGCTGACCACTACAACTCTGTGCTCTGCTTTGATTCCTGCTTTAGCAACCTGGTTTTACTCTGGGTTTGTTGTTATTTTTTTTGCTTTTAATTATATATGCTTACGGAAGAGCTGGGAGGTGATACTTCTCTAGCAGAACTATTATTTGAGTCTGAATCTACAAGGATGCTCACTGACTTCTGCCCATGATTGAAATGGCCTCATTTCTCAATGGGGTTGTACGTGGTAAGAGAAGCTTCAGAGCTCTGATTCTTTTTAGACATCATTATTAGAGTCTTAGAAGTGTATAGTATTTACCCAGATGTTCTACTGAAACGAATGGCAAAGCACACACTGGCTTCAACTGGAGGAAGCAGAGGCCACCGCTCAGGGTTTTCATCAGAAATTCTTCCTTCGAGCTTAACACACAATCTACATCGCTTGAATCATTGCCAGTCTGAGCCATTTTCAGCCTGTTGTATATTCAAGAGTGATCAGAAATGGTAATGCTGTGTGAATTTGAAGCAGTAAATTCTCTGAAAGGCAAGTGGGATTTAAAAACTGAAGACTTTCTGCTAATGGTTACAAGCTTATGGTTAAAACCGAGGGCAGCTGTAGCATTGTTTTTAAATACCAGCTTTGGGGTTTTCTTGTGGTTTTGTTTGTTTGTTTGTTTTACAAGCCAGCAGGGAGAAATAACATCTGATTTATCATGTTTCCATGAAAAAAATCAATTTACCCGTTCCATGGATTTGTCTTGTTGTGAGTATCAGACTGCTACAATTATTCTTTAAAATTGGCAGGACTCAAGAGAGAACCTAGAAGGGAATGAAAGAGAAACAAATTCTGAAAGGCTCATATCTTGCTGAATGGCACAGTATGAATCCCTCACACCGACAACAACTTGTGCCATGTTTGTCCATTAAACACAAATGTCATTAGCTGATGTGACCAATACCTCCTTGGCTTTTGTACATTATTTATTTTAACATCTTTATCTCTCCTGGGGTTTGGGTTTTGGGTTTGCTTTTTTGGTGGAGGTTTTGTTTGTTTGTTTGTTTTAACATAGAATGTGTCATAGTGAAAAAGAAAAAATGAATTTTGAAGGCATCGTATGAAAAAAGAAGTGAAAAAAATTACTACTACTTTTTACATCTTTTACTGAGAAGTGATAGACAACATTTTTTTTTTTTTACAATACAAAAATCAGTACACAAACGTACTAATTTTCCAAAGTTCCAAACACATTTGTGGAAGATTCAGTTTCTGCTGAAGTGTTTAACCCACAGCTTGCTTTTACCCTCATACCCAGCAGTCACGTTACAAGCATCACTTGGTGAGTAACGCTGCCGAAACTGAGAAATACAGGCCTAGGAAAGAACTGTTAACTGACTGTTATCTTGGTTTCTGTAAAAGTAAACTGAAATTTCCTCTGAGAAACTAGAACCTATAGTGATTATACACCATATATAAAAGTGTAAAAATACGTCATTATCAATTTAGAAAATAATGCTGAAAGGTTTGAATACACAGGAGGACTGAATCAAATTAATCAAAACCCTTCTGCAGATGCCTAGGCATTCCCCTATATTGTCATAGTAAAATTTCTTCCAAGATCTTGCATGAGAAAAATTATGTTCTCATTTTAAAAATCTTTTCAATGCTGTTGAAGATTTCTTATCCAATAATTTATTAGTGGAATCTGTACACACGTCTAAAAAATAGTAGTCAACTTTGCTCTAATAACTCAACTGCCAGAACTGAACCACACTGCATCTTTCCTCAGTGACGCTTCTCGGGAAAACAGATATGAAAAGAACTTTCCCTTGGGCTGTGCAAAACACATTTCCTAGGCTTGGAAACAGCACTTCATGCAGGGTGGCATACAAATAAACACAAGCCATATGGCATTGAAAAGCTTGAGATTTTCGCTATAATTGAGGTAATTTACAACGCGATAAAAGATAACCTGGTGCCAGAAGAACCAAACCCCATATAAGACGCTCTTTAGAGGGTTTTTTGTATTTTGTATTTTCTTGTATTTGATTGTTTTACACGTTCTTTTCCATCCATCTCCAATGCATGCCCAAGGTGTGATAATTCCTACCTTCTGGGGAGGTCTACATCTGGGATGGCTCACCAGTGCTTGTATAAAGAGAGCAAAGTAGATAAGTGCTCCATATGCCTTCAGGCCAACAATTTCAAAAGACTTGTCTCTATTCTATGGTCATCACACCGCCTGTTTTATTGTGCCCACTCAATCTGGGCAAAGGGGATTTTAAGATTGAAGTTGCACCGAACCGTATTATAAGCAAACACAGAAGTATAGTAGAAGTCTTCTGCAGCAGGAGTTTGTGATCTTGGAAATTATACTGCTATTCTCTCCTCAACAGTGTTACAACCCTTAAAGAGCTCAAGATACAAGAAAATACAGCACTGTCATTCCTGTTTAAACGCTGTCAAAATCTAGCTGAAACATTGAACGGACTTTTTAAAGAAACTTGAAGGCCAAAAGATTGCAAAACTTTCTGTTTTAAGAAATGACGTTGAGAGCTTTCAAAAAAATCAAAGATTTCCTGCATAATTTCATGAATCTGTGTGAGGCACTACAAACGGGAGACTGAAGAAAATTAAGGACTGGTTCATGGGGAGAAATCTGTGTTAAGTTTGCTACTGTAGAAGAAGAAAAAAGCCCTGCTAGTTCTATGCAATGGATGCAGTTAGGAAATAAATTGTAAAAGCAGCAGCTCCGAAGAAAACACTGCAGAAGAACTTGTGGTTGCAATTATGTCCTAAAAACAACTTACAGAAGCAGTTACTTGAACAGTCTTTCAAAAAAGGGATTACAAAACTGAATCTCTATTATTGCCTCTTTCAGTGGGATAATTTTGGTAGCTAAAATAAGTAGCTACATCATTGCCAGCGTGTCTCAGAACCTGTGAGTACACAAGGCCAAAGCCCAGTGGTTGGTAAGCCCAACCTGCATCTCATTCACCCTGTACTGAGCACTTCACTTGGAGTCTGATAACCTTTTCCTCCCAGCCTCAGACTAGGATGCACCCTTTCTTCTGCTCCCAGCTCCCAGGGGATCTCAGCAGCTAGGCTGATATTCATCAGAGAGTTTAAGACAGTGTCCTATTGATAATAGAGCACCTGCCTTGCCCCAAAAGGCTCCCCCCATATCTTCATATGGGGTTTTTCAGCTGCATAATTCAACGCATCAACTGTTCCGTGATCCTATCTGTAAGATACCTTACTGCTGCCATCAGCGAACAATGGTGTCTGCACTCATCTCTGCACACAGAGAGGGAGTAAGGACAAAAATCTCTCAAGGAACGGCTACTTCCCAGGTGCACCCTCCAC
>NW_010433318.1:88849-97429 GCF_000710305.1 Buceros rhinoceros silvestris | reverse complement strand
TTTTTTTTTTTTTTTGGGGGGGGGGGGGATGCAGGGATGGCTTTGGGGTTTTTTGGTACTTTTTTAAAATTGTTGAAGGCTGCATTTGTGAGCAGGAGCTCTGAGTCTGGTAATTATACAAATCTAGACGAGAAATGTCTCCAGCCATGGCTGACTAGAAGGACACAGAATCACTGAGGTTAGAAGGGACCTCTGGAGATCATCTAGTCCAACTCCCTCATTAAAGCACATCATCTAGAACGAGTTGCTCTCCAGGAATGTAGACTCCAGAGCCTCTCTGAGCAAGCTGTTCCAGCGTTAATTACACTTACAGCAAAAAATGTTATTTCTTCTGATTAAATGGAATTTCTTGTACTTCCTCCACATACCCACCTCCCCCCAGCCCCTACCTTTTCCTCTGGTCCTTTAGCTGGATGCCTGGATGAGGAGAGTCTGGCTCTTTCTTTCCCCCATCAGGTATTTATATGCATTTGTAAGATGCCTCCAGAGCCTTCTCTTCTAAGACTAAACAATCTCAACTCTCTCCTCAAATGTCAGATGCTCCAATCCCTTAGTCATCAGGTCAGAAAGCTTCAAAACATAGAAGGAGCTGACATTACGTTTCTGAATTAAGAGTAACAGAGGAATGAGAGCAGGGGTTCCTATACTACCACCTACACCACAGAGCACAGCAGCTTTGTTTTATTCCTCAGTGTCAGCCTTGAAGAGAGCAAACAAGGAGAGCAACCACAGGATTAGCTGGTTTTTGAGTAGCACTAATATGAATGAGCCAGTCTGACCAGTTTAGAGACTTCGGAGCTACTAGAGCTCCTGCTCTGAATTAAGATACATCTTAGAGGAATTCATTAATTGACAGTCAAATGGAGCTGGAAATCAACAACAGGAGAGTGAACGTGGGCTAAGAGAGAGAGTGGAGAGAAGGATCTTATGTCTGATGCGAGAGAGGCACATCAGTGAAGGGTTGTTAAGAGATGATCTGTGCAATAACTTTCTGAGTGGATGGAAGAAGACTAGACCGCTTTTGTCAAGCCTCAGAAGAGACACTGCAATACTCAGGACATACATAATTTGGCAAAGGGGTTTAGGATGGAGAGGATAAAACTTGAAATGCCTCTGGATTTCAGAGATAAAAAGCTTAGATGTAAGATAGACAAAGGGACCAAGAAAGAAGTCAGTCTCCAATAATGGACCTACATGACAAGTAAACTGTTATTATGATCAACAGCGAGTTAGAAAGCAGGAAGTAGGGCGGCGTTGAGGCAGGTATTTGAGAATTATGTGTTTACAGCTGGACATCTACACCAGACTTCTGTCAGGCACTCAGCCCAGTTTTCTGCTTTGTTTAGATTACAGTCAGTAAACCTGGAGGGTGTTGTAGATCTGTGCACTAAAACTTCCAAAGAACCTCACAGGTAGGGGAGGCTAAAAATACTTCATGCCCCATCCAGCATCGCCCTCCAATTGTTGAAATTTATACCTCTGCAAAACAGACCAAAAAATGTAACTTTTGGGTTAACAGCACTCAGCAGACACTTTATAAGGTATAAATTATAAAAACAGATAAAAGGTGCCACGAAGTCAGAATAGTAGCTTCCTACATTCACTTTGCAGAGGTGTAAACTGGAAGCGCAAACTGCTGCTGAATTGAACCAAGCACTAGTGCTGAGGTACCAACGAGCACTTTCCTGTTCACCTTTACTGCTGCAATAGGCTATAAAAAGCAAGGTAGTTTCTGAGAACCTATTTTACTCTTAAACAACTTGAACTAGTTTTACGTGCGAATAGGAAGGGTCAAACACAACAACAACAAAAGGTGGAAGAAATTGCCTCTCTAACTAGCAAGTACCTTAAATGGGTAAACTTTTATCTCACTAAATCAGCTGATACATGTGTGGTGGGAGTGGGGTAAGCAGAGAATAAAAATGTGAGATTTTGCATTACTGAGTGGATATTTTTGCAGATATCATAGGAAGAGGTAGTAGAGCCTTTAGAAAATACAGACCATTACCTCTGTAGCTTCAAAACTTCACTCACTGTGTTCTGCTTGGTCAAAGAGCTCCTCATGTATATGAAATACAGAAGCATCTATCACAGGTGAAGAGCTAAATAAGACAAGAAATCAAAATATCTATTTAAACAGGAAATGGGATTTTAAAGGAAAGATATAAGAGATGGCTCGTGAGCCCAGTACGCGTCTTTTCTGGCGGCACAGTGTAACTTGCACGGACGCTCAGCACAAGCCAATCCAGGAGGATGCTTCATGTGCAAGTGTTGCTAAGCAACATCACTACCCAGCAGCAGGGATGCAGTGAGAACTGCCTGGCATTAGAATCAGTTATCGTCTAATCTATAAATGATTTCTTGAAAAATAAAACAGAATATTTCAATGAGATTAAATAATTTTTGCAGACTTTTGGGATTCGTTTATGGGGTTTATATTTTTGCTTTAGAAAGAATCAAATACAATTTGGATGCTGGCTGTCAGATAGCCTCCCTTATACAATTTGCTGTTAAAACTGTCGTCTGTTGATTTTTTTCATCACAAAGACTTTCAGTATCTTCCATTAAAAACTATATATTTTCAATGAATTCTCAATTCCATTAAACAATTCCTCTTTGCCTTTCATATGAAGTATGGTGGATAGAGTAAATATTTTCACTTGAACCAACCTCTTTCAGTAAGGGCACTTTGTATGTTTAAGTTGATGTTGCATGAAAGTGGTGAGGGCTATAAAACACAACAGCACATAAAGAATCTGTTTAGTCCCAAGTAAACAAACACCTTTCCAAGCTTTGTAATCTATATTTCTAAGCTTTATAATTTATTCACACTATATTTGCTTTACTGAAGTGCGTAACTTTTAAGAAAATTAAAATTCCTAAAATAATTTTCATAAAGAAAACCAGAGTTACATCCTGGAGGAGTTTCACTAGATTGAGGTAGAAAGGGAACAGGAAGAACTGGACTTCACTGTCTCAGTCCCAGGAAGTCCAGGATGCAAATAGGAGCATGCAGTTTTGTAGCACGTGCTGTGAATCTGGACCATTCTGGACAGTGCAGGCTTATTTTACACAGCAAGCCAACAAACAGCGCACTCAGAACAGACCTTTCTGAACACAAGGAACTTACTGTGAGGGCAAGTCATCGCCAGTCAGTGCATCTCCTGAGGTCATTGTGTTCCAGATGTACAGCACATACTGTACACACCATTGATCTGCAGGTGAGCAGCATCTGCCAGATCCGTTGCTGGCATCAAGAGCACTGGGCAGAACTCTTGCCCTTGCTCTGATCACAAGGCTTGTGTCTGCTTGCGGTGCTGCAGTTTTATGTGCAATAGATTCCTGCAGGGACAGTAACCACTTACCTGCCTTTTCCCCTAGAGATCATTTGGGTCTTTAAGTATTGCTTCAAATTATAAAGAGTGAACAAAGAAAATATATGTATGTGTGCTTATACGTATATATGGACCATTAAAAATCTCTCAGCCCTTTCCCTGAGATCATACTTTGTGTTTAAATAAGCAGGTTTATCTCTTGGTTTTGGATGTTCACAGCCACTCATCCACAAGCAGACTGCATGTACTCAAACACAGCTACTGTTTTATCTGAGGGTGAAGAAGAATCTTGCAGAATAACTCCATGTTGTGAGTGAGACCATCCTATGAAGCTTCTTCTTGGAGCCATTCTATGACACTCTGAAGGTGGTCTGTCCAAGGATGTCCTCATGTGTTGTTCCCCCTCAGTTTGGTCCACTCTGCAAGCCATGTCTTATCTCTTGTTTATCCTTGTCTCATCCGCCTTTTGGCAGGAGCAAATTCGGGTGTGTCAGGTATCTCAACAATCTGTGCCAATCAGTGCCTCAACCTTTCAGAATCATCAAGTTTGAAGAAATAAGTAGATCAGGGTTTGCTCCACCCCAGTCCAAGATTCAGGGTCTTCCAGATGCAGCAGTTCTAAGCTGACAGATTCTCTGTTGTTCCCAAGAGTAGTCAGGCAGTCTGCTACCCAGAACACTCTCCATTCTGCAGCTCTGGGAATGAAAATGCCCCTCTTCTCCCTAGCATCAATCTCCTGGACAATAATATCGCACCACTCCCCTCTCTCAACACAAACGCCACAAAAACACCTCCAGCCGCAGGGCTTCTATGCTGGGTCTCCAAAGGACTCACAGCTGAACAGCACAACTTGGCCACCCCGCCAAACCCAGATTCCGCTCTTGCACTCACTGGGGTTTGCTTTATTGTTTAACCTCTGCATTGCACCGGGTTTACCAGCATCACCATCAGGGGGTGTACAGAGGAGGTGATATTTCTCACATATCACATGCCTGCTAGTATTGTTACCTGCTATCCTGCACTTCTGTGCAAAAAGAGGACAGAGGACTTTTTCTGACTAGTGACATAGCCAAACACTATAAATTTTGCCAGTGGAGAGAGAAATCAGGTAACAGTCGGACAATACAACACTGCTTTGAAGGAGGTAACAGTCACATTTAAGTTTAAAGTATGGCACATGAAATGATTAAAGATCAATTCCTTGAAAATTATTACACAACTTATTTGTGCTTAAGAGCATTTGCAGCTTGAATAAAATTTGACAATACAGAAGACCATAACTAAGCCACTCCTGGCAGAAATAGAAAATGATGTATCAGAGCACAGCAAGCACTGTTCAAGCTGTGCAACTATTTCCTACAGAGTTTAAAGGCTGATATGTAAAAAAACAGTACTGAAAAAGAACCCAAAACATAAATTCAGCCAACGCAGAAAACACAGAGAAAAATACATTAATTCTATGGATCTACAGAACACATTGCAAATTACAGTGTATGCATGGCAAAAGAAGAGAAATGGGTAGAACGACTAGGCACTTTACTGACATATGCCACCTTAATACTCCACTCTGGTATAAAATATGTGAAATAACTGAGCCAGATGTTGTAGTTTTGCACATGGAAGGAACACCATAGCAGTAACATTTCTGTAACAACACAGAAAAGGTCCCAGGCTACTCTCTCAGCAGCTGACCTCACTGCCTAACAGCTTCAGCAGCTTGCCACTTCCTGGCCTTAGACTGAGTCTTCTTGAGAAACCAGATTCTCACTCTTTGTGGCTTCCATGTAGCTGCAACCTTTGGTTCACCTGGTGAGGATTCCAGGCTTGAGGAATTCTGTACTCTGCATACCAGCTCTCATTTCCTGAGCAGAGATTGCCTTGCTGCGCTAAGCACCCAAAGTTAATGGCTGTTTTGGTTCCATGCTCCCAAATGGTATGGCAACGCAGAGCTGACGTCAGAGGAAAATCTGGCCGTGCAAAAGAGTTTGTCCACAAGATTAAAATCTGATTTAAGACAACAGTGATTCAGTAGAAATTCTGCCAGCTGCAACTGTTAGTGAAAGACCACGCAGCACCAGCATGCCAAATGTAGCATCATTATACGTGCCGAGTACTACCAAGCTTCTTAGTAGCAGACAAGAAACCTTTCTCCCAAGAGTAAACCCAAGAGAGTTGAGGTTCAATTGCTGACAAAGACACTGTTTCAGAAACTATCAATAATAAACCAGTTTCCCAAGGGGGAAGGGGCTTACGCAATGCCTATTTCGAAAAGGCCCTGTTTCACATAACACTTTGACACACGTTTGCTCCAGAGTTCCTCCTCCCCCTCTGTGTTCTCCATCCCCTTCTCCCCCTTCATGTGTCTGGCAGCATATGCTACCCCACACCTGGGGAACAGCCCAGCCCTGCAAGAATCCCCATCTGTCCCTGTCATCGGGACACACCCGGAAGGAGTCTGCAGTTTCTACAGGCACCAGGAATGGTAACAGCAGCAGAGACACTATTGCAAGACTTGTGAGGGTGCCATTTAGGGATTCCTGAAGAGGACTTACCAACACATGCCCCCCTGTGTCCCCCCAGTTTTTTATTTTAAGCAGCCCTGCTTCAGGCAGGTGCTACAGCCCAGAATGCTGTCTAGGCGCATCTTCAGAGTCGGTGGGATTTGTTCCTGAACACGGCAGAGAAGTTGTAACCTCATGCTTCCCAAAGTTGCATTAGGACTTTGCTCAGAGTACAGTTGGATTTAATGATGTTTTGTAGAGGAACACAAAACACAGCCTGACAGAGCAGGGTATGAAGAAGCTCCACAGATCCCCCAGGACAGCAGCTGTAGAACTAGCCATGAGCCACACTCCCACCCACTATCCCTAAAGCTCCTGTTGCCATATTCACGCAAACGACAGAAGTTGCCCTGGCAGCATAAGTTAAACTTCCAGCTCAACGTGCTGTTTCCTCACAGCATAGATCTTCACATCCTGGTGTGCCCCGTGTGCCGCACGTGTGGTGTGAAATGTTTTCTCAGATTAGGTGGTAGAACCATGTAGACCAGATTGAAGCCACTCCCATCAGGATGGGAGTCACAAGCACAGCCAACTTCATCCTGAGCTCTTTATGTCGTGCAGAGCAAGTTCCTGCACTGCAAACAGAACTGGTTGGAGTAGCTGAATGTCGTGCGGCCAGGAAAGAGCTTTCTATCGTGACACACAATGGGGAATGCGAGATAGTGTCTGCTCAGTCTGTGTAGCCCACTCTTATTCTAGTTGTGAAGGAAAGGTTCCTTTTCTCAAGGAAGGATTTTCTTTGAGATGGGAGACACTATTTTGGGGGTTGCAATTTTGTAGACTAACTCAAGTAGCATCAATCAGTTGCAGAAAGCTTAGCAGCAAATTGAAAATCACTGATGGAATATTGCAGTTGTTCTTACTATCAGTAGCCAAGAATCATGCATAATGTAGCAGCTATTGTTAATTGCACGGGTACCCAATTATTTAAATAGGTTCTGCAGATATTTAAAAGGCACGGGAGGACAGCAGGACACACTGAATACTTTATGAACACTCCCTCTAAAGTGAATATGTTCAGGGGCTGCACATTCTTTTCAGCAACACATGAAAACCATTCAGAAGTTTATTATATCCATTCTGGGTTTTAGAATAAATTATATAATATGCCATTTATAATGGATATAAAATACTTTGAGACATTTTTATTGAAGGATCTTTTCTCATAGGGATGTATAGCCCAGAACAACTGACAGGGAAAGATCAAAGAGAAAAAAAGTTGTTTTTTTCCTTTTTGTTCTCCTTCAGTTTGTTATCTCTACATTTGACAGTGCTGCAGGTGGTCAGCTTAATTATTTCCTCCGTTGTAGCTAGTCAGCCTGTCGGTTCCCATTCTTGTTTCAAAGGTCGTAGCAGCAAAGAAGGGCAGGGAGAAAGGAAGGAAATGAAATAGGGCAAACCCAAAATCTGGCAGGTTTCTCAAAGACAGTGATGAATTCACACCTATGATTCATGGTTTTGTTGGCAAAGACCCCGTGAGTGTCAAGAATTATAAACCAGCGTACACTGAGATTTTCCTTATTTTGACATGCCATAATAACACGAGTATATACAAGCCGGTGGCAGGCACTGGTTTTTTCAAACCCTGTACTAATGAGGAATGGGCCAAGGTGGCAATGAGTTAGTCAAATGCAAGGGTGAATTAGATTCCACCCTTTGTGTTGCATCAAGTTATAGTTGATTTAAGAATTCTTTTGTATTGTCTTGTTTTGGAGCAAAACAGAGGGAAATGCTGAAAAATGACCTGTTTTCATAGGTTTCTTAGACATTAACTCTATTTCATAAGAAGATTGTTATCTTGTTACCAGGAGTGTATCCAAATAACAGCTTGGTCCCCTGGGGTGGGATCTCGCTACAGCTGGAGAGATTGTCTAATCAATACAGGAAAGGAAAGATGTTGCAAATAGAATTTATAGGAGGGAATTACCTAATTCTCGTTGAAAATCATTGATATTTGAGCACTTCAGGCTACTTTCAAACACCCTATCAAGAACTTCATTCCCTCTACAGCTCAAAAGAGACTACACTTTGGGTGGTTCATGGATGTTCCTTCTCTGAAGTATTGAACACTCCTGTTACGTACTCAGAAGTTCCTATTAAGATAAAGTAAATGAATTCTGTCTTTTTAATGCTATCTGCATGTTGAAAGGAAATGTAATGCTGGCTAGATTTTTTTTGTATGCTTATAACATGCTGATTATTTACTGTGCACAAACACGTTGTTACCCTGTTCTTGTTCAGAACCGTATTCCTCTAAAGGAACAGGATTATTTGCGGTGACAAACTTAACCATCACAGCAATAACTATCGATAAATAGAGCACAATGAGTAAACAGCTGATTTCTCAATAGGAAACAGGCAGCTAGGGTTATTAGCCAGGAATAAACAAATGGACTGACTCAAAATTAAACCCTAATTTTGAAAAGAATGGAAAAGAAACTGCAGCACAGTAATCTGAAACAAGTGAAATACAAAAAATAGGCAACGAGCTTTGAAAAAGGGGCAACTCATACAATTTACCAGGAACCACATTTTCCACAAAAATTGTGACTTTTTTGAATACATTAGAACTAGTCTCTTTGGACCTTCACACTCTGAACCAAAGAGCACCAAGTTAATTCGGAGCAGAGGGTAGAGTTAATTTTCTTTGCAATAGCTGGCATAAGGCCATGGTTTGGCTTTGT
>NW_010433318.1:82252-88701 GCF_000710305.1 Buceros rhinoceros silvestris | reverse complement strand
TACACAGAGTCAAAGCCTTTCCTGCGTCTCACACCAACCACCAGTGAGTAGCTGCGGGTGCACAAGGAGTTGGGAGGGGACACAGCTGGGACAGCTGACCCCAACTGACCAAAGGGATATTCCAGACTATATGAGGTCATGCTCAGTGTATAAAACTGGGGGAAGAAGGAAGGGTGGAACTTTCAGAGTAATGGCATTTGTCTTCCCAAGTCACCATTAGGTGTGACGGAGCCTGGCTTTCCTGGAGGTGGCTGAACTCTTGCCGGCCCATGGGCAGTGCTGAATGAATTCCTTGTTTGGTTTTGCTTGTATGTGGGGCTTTTACTGTACCTATTCAACTGTCTTCATATCAGCCCACAAGTTTCCTCACTTTTACCCTTCTGATTCTCTCCCCCATCCTACCGGGTGGGAGAGGGAGGCTGGGTGGGACTTGGTTGCCATCCACAACAGTCAGCTTTCAAAATCTATGAATTATCTGTTCAATAAGGACAAAGCAGCTCTAAGCATGCTGCTTTACATCAGTTTAAGGATTTTTTAAAATACTGCCAGTTACCATAGTTCTGCTGCTGAGGTGCTTTAAATACGTAAAATAATTATGAAATCACATATCTTTATGATAGCCCCTTCATCCTTCTAGTATATTAGCCCTTTTGCTGAATGACTGAGAGATTTAGATTGACCTGCTAGAGGTGAGAAAGACTTGTGAATATTGGAAATTTCAATTCTTTCAATTTATTTTTTTCCCCTCTCAACCTGCATAATGCCATCCCCAGGACACAGCCAGTCCAACATCATTTAAGCACGACTGAGCATTTGCTAAACTGCAAAAGGTGCAGTTAATTGAATTGCACACTTGCCTGAAATACTGTCTACTGAGATCTGGGAGCACACTTTCTTTCTAGAACACAGGGCCACCTCTGGCTATAGGGTAAAATCAATACGATGCGCCTTAAACTAACAGTTATTGTATTTTATAGCAGCTTAGGACTTAATCTTCAAATACTTTAGGAAGTAGACTTCCAAATGGCTGGCATTTTCCAATGTTTCTCATAAGTCATGATTTTTTCCTCTGACATTCTCTTACTTTCCTTAGCCAAGATGCCTTTTGCGACTGAAAGTAGTTGAAGGATTTTCTCTGATGACTCAGAGTAGCACAGAAAATTGAGCCACAAATGTCACATGGAGGCGGCCCTGCCAGACGGGCTACCATCAAAGCCACAAGCAACTCCTTTCTGCTTACATGAACCACCTTTTCCTTTGTATTAGTCATTTATTGTGTGCCACAACAGTACCTCAGCCAGCGTATAATCTTTAACCTAACAACTGTTTCCTCTTAGGAGAAGAAAATTTTGCAATGTCAGAAAACACAATAGGAACAAGAAAAAGAAGTTTTCACAGCAAATCATATATGATCAATAACTCTGGGCTAGCTCATGCACTGCAGCTGATATGTGCTTGCTTGAATAAAGGCAAGGCACCAAAAGAGAGTAGTGTGGCTGTATCACTACATCTGGGGCAGTTTGTTATTGTCTCTGTCTAGAGGTAATTAGATGCTGGGTGTAGACTTGCATGAGCAAATAATTGTTCTTCCTTTATCCACAGAAATCCCAACATCATTAGCTGTCTCCAGGCTGCAGATTTCATTCAGTGTTTCACTGAAAGTTCAGCTCCAAAATTCATTGTTCTCGGAAGATGGATGTTTTCAGAGTTTATCAACTTTATTTCTCAGGTACTCTGCCAGCCCAATTTCTGTAAATTCATTATTTTTATTAGTAAGAGGCAAAAGATTAGCACAAACAAGCTCAGCGGTAATTAAGCTAGTCTGGATATTCATGTAACAGTGCAACAGTGTTGATAGAAAATCTACCAAAACAAATCTAATCAACCAACCATTTCCAGAAGTCCGTCTGCATCATTTCCAATATGAAATACTTCATTCAGTTTTGCAATGCTGTGGAAAGGAGAGATTGGATATTACCTAGTCCAGTTTGCAACAGGAACATAACAGCTGACGGTTCAAGTGTTAAGAGAGTCAGACTGGAGGTCCTGAATGGCCAAAACCTACATACTTGGGCAGCTTAAAAGGCTTGGTGCAAGTCTAGAGCATAACAGAGGAAAGAGAAGAGAGCAATTGCTCAGGAGAGCATTGAGAATTCAAAGATGCTAATTCTTCCTCCATCATGTTTATAGTTTTCCTCTTCTGTTGCTTTTTCCCTGCCTGCTTTACTCTTTCCGTCCCTTCTCTTCACTCCCTCACTCTATAGAGACTTCATGCTCTGTGTGCGAGCTTATTGTATTTTGTTTCAGCCAAACATTTAGGGTCTGTGTGAAAACAAGTGAATAGAATCGAAAACATCAGCCCACATTATGTTCAATGGCAGTTCATGTTTGTTATCACTGGTCTGGAGACCAGCTTTACATCTATCAATTCCTACTATTCAGCAAGAGTTCCTTGATCCTAATACCCTGGCACCAAAACCACTACCTTCCCTTCCCCAAGCCAGCAACTGGCCTCATGTTTTGACTACAAACCCAGTCAAGGGAGAAAACCAAAGCTGTAGAGTGACCAGTCCCATGCATCGGTGAGAGCAGCAATACAAAACAGAGGTAGCCAATAAACACTGTTCACACAGACTGAAATTTATTCTCATGATACATCTAATCAGTAGCGAATAGGAAACAAAATAATGACATCCAAGGTCTATTTACGAAGCAAAAACAAAATGAAAAGACTGAAAGAGGTCATATTAACGATTCGCAGCTAGGAGTTTCACTACATTTAGCACTGAAGGAATTGAAATGACCTCCCTACAAATGCACAAATCTCTGCTTTGAGGCAAAGCCCGAAAGAACTTGAACAAGCCCTGAACTGCATCTTAACCAAGTGTCTGAACTACTGAGTCACCCAACATTCAGGGCTGCTTGTCTCCAGATAGCTTTCATTTGTCTGGGAGAAACATCAGATGTTTCAACTAGAAGAAGGAAAAGTTACAAGGAAAAGCTTACTAAAATTAGAAGCTCATGTCTAAAATATTCTTTCACTGATGCTGTTTTATACTTGCAGCAATAATAACATACATTTCCGGGTAGCATTAGCATGCTAATGAATCCTGTCCATCACTGTTTGTGAATTGCTAATGCATTCTTAATATCTGGTAAACCAGAACCTTAGGGTGCCACGTTCTATTAACATGCTAATGCAGCTTGTCCCTGCTTGCTTTAGAATTAGAGAGTGTAGGTTGTTAGCCAACACAAAGCCATTTTTCATTTTGTTAAAGCCATTAACAATGAGAAAAGAGACAGAGATGCTGTCTGCCAATCAATATTATCATCTCACAGCTAAATGTAACACAAGTACTCCCTGTAAAGCAGTACAGGGAAAAGTCAAACTACCACAGCACCTAGCTAGCTGGTTTTTGAAGCCTCATAAATTATTTGTATTTAGCATCCAGAAGTTTGACAGCTCACTCTATATTCCATAGCACACACAAAAAAAATCTCAATTACTTCAAGTGCTTTGTAACTTCAGTACAATGAATTTAAAAAGTTCCAAATTCGGGACTTTCCTTGGCAAATATTATTCCACCCACAGCAGCTGTTTTGAATATCGCAAAATAGCTGCTCTTCAGGTTTCTTCAGGTTTACAGGACTCTTCCTTTCCACTCACGTGCAACTGAGTTACTCCCTGAAACGAGTGAAGTTATACTGATCTAAAACCAAGATCAGTGAGGTTTAAAATGAGACCGCTGATGAAGGAGGTGCACACCCCATATTTTCCAGTGTTTTACAGGGAAAAAAAAAATCAGCGGTTTGAACCACACACATAAATGGGATATCAAAGGAGGAGTAGAATAAAAAAGTCTGCACTGACTTACAGATTTGGCTTAACATCTTTGTGAAGGCAAATAGGGTAGCAGCAGCACTCTGCACCAGCCGCCATGATAATTAAGGGTCATGATACCCTGCGAGTAGTCTTGATGAGCACTGAAAAGCTCTCTGAATCCGACAATGCAAACAGCAAAGAGGTCAACACTTCTGGGGCCCCTGTGGCCCAATTTCTTCCTGATGAGAGAAATTGTCCTTTACTATCCATCCTGTAGGCAAAGAGAGTGATCTGATAGGCAGCAGGGATGAGAGGAGAATCAGTCGCTGATGCTGGGGACACGCAAAGCAGCAAGGCCTTTTACCCAGGCTGATTTATCCTATGAATCCATTCAAAGAGCCAGTAGCAACCCTGGTTTGGACCACGTAAAGGGTGCTCTGATGAAAATGTTTTGTATATTATGGAGACATTATAATATTCTCTTCTCATGTGACACATCTGTTGTTCCTGTCTTTAATAGAAAACCACTAGGGAGTGTTTTGATGGCTTGAGGTATGAATTAGCATAGAGCAAAAGCAGAAAGACACTTTTGGCCAATTCTACCCAGATGCAAAATTCATTTTCATTTCTGATTGTGACCCTCTTGTGAACAATTTCTCAAGAACACTTGAGTACTACGGTGTTATCAGGACTTTTACCATTCATATTTTCTTGGCTTGGAAACTGAAATCCAGAAACATCTGCCAAATGTGTTTTGCACTTTATATTTACAGAATTTCTACTTTCCACAGAACTCCTCGGTTACCTGGGTCATCAGCTAACAGAAACATGCACACGTTATCTGCCTATGTTCACTTGCATTCAAGGAATAACCAATCTTTTAAAAATGCACAGATTGGATACAATTAACAAACCAGTGAAACTTGTAATAGGCTAGTGGATAATTCATAAAAGGTGACATTGAAATTAATTATTCATTGAAAATTATTTGCTTAACTCTACTGCAGTCAAATTTCTACTCAGTTCTAGAATGAAACCATTACACATTCATTCTTGTTTGCATCCTAATTAGTTTCTAAGCCTAGCTGGGTCATGCCTTATGCCACTACAATATTTAGCTCAGCATCCCTTAACAGAGGGGTGAAAGACATCTTGAGATCATGACTGCTGCTGCAATGGTATGAACTCAATATAATTGAAAGATAAAAAAAGAGAACTGAATACGGGATACAGAGGGAAGAAATCTCTGTCTCCTTTTAAACATGATAAAGTAGGAAAATAGGTTCTAAAATTTAAGATCCTCTCACTGAACCTTACGCTTTGTAAAATGAGCAGACAGCAGAACATATTCGCAGGTTTGCATTTGCTCCCTTCACAGATAAGTAACTAGCACATATACTTGAGCTGTGTCATCAGACTGACAGCATCCAGTTAGAGCGCGGCTGAAAATCTTCAAGTTATGGTATCGTTACAAAACCCCAAAGCTTATATAGAAAGGAATTTATATCCGCATATCCAAGTGTTAGACACAATATATGAGAGTCAATAGCAACAAACACGGTGACTAAAATAGGATATATAGGGAGTTTAGAGAGTTATGAGATGATGCCAGAGCCCTGTCTCATCTCACTGCCATACCTCTCTTCCACCCATGCTACAGAGATACACTTACTAACAGCTTCCAGACGGGACAAGTTACGCATGCGCACTGTGCTGCATCATGCTTGTAAGTTCAATTAAAGCTAATTTTATTAATGCATAATAGAGAAAATATAGTCTATAACACACGTGCAAGACCTAGTCCTTCAGTCATCCAAATGATGGACCCAGCCAAGGTGAGCAGTAAACCTCCTCCAGGCCCTGGCCTTGGATTTCCTTCCATAGAAACCAGGTCAGAAGGAGAAGATGACACATACCGATGTCTCACCCCAGCTCAGAGCCAAGATGCAACTGGGGCATCTGCCCAGAGGAGGGAAGTGGAGGCTTCCCCAGAAACCTAGTTTGAAAATGTCTTACTGAACCCATAGAGTGGTAAGAGTTACTGCTGTCTGTAGTGAGGAATCTAAAGGTTGACTTTCCCTATTCAATATCTGACTGCACATATATAAATATTGATGGAGATATACACACACACGAAATCTAAATCAAAGTTATATTTTCCTTGTCTTCCTCAAATCCTGTATTACCTGTAGATTTCATATGATTCCCACACCAAAATAAGTATTATCTGCAAAATGCTACTGCATTGTTCTAAATTACTGCTGCTTTTCTATACTTATTCCTTTCTAGAATTAAACATCTTTCATTTAAATGGGATTTTACCTTTTTTGTTTGTCTGTTTCTTAGTATGTGAATTTTTTCATTAATGATTTGACTGTAGAACACTTCGTGTTTTCAATGAAGATTTAAACCCTCATTAGCCTAATTAGATTTTTTCTCAAAATAGTAATCTCAGATAAATTAAGGTACTTTGTCCATTGATTCATTTCACAATTAATTTATTTTCATGGTTTGCACACGTCCTGCGGAAAGATTAACAAGCTCATACCACAAATACACTAGGGTGGAGGGAGAACATTTCTACTCCGATCTATTTTACTGAAATATTAATACAAATAAAGCAGGA